>NW_024582382.1:3722866-3750895 GCF_018398535.1 Haplochromis burtoni | reverse complement strand
CCCCCCCAAACATGCATATTAAACATGTGACTAGAAAGACATATAACTTACTCGAGGAAAAGTGTTAATTAATCTAACTAAAAAGCTGGGAGGACTAAGTGAATCCTTCTTAACTCTGATAGTCCTACCACAGTTCATACTCTATCAGCGAGAGGCTATCGTGTATTATAATAATATTAATATAAATCCAGAATTCCAAGGAAATACCAGACATTTCCTTGGCAGCGAGGAAAGCACATATCCACTGTACTGAGAGAATAAATAGGTCCTGTTGCTAAGTGCTCACTAATACACTTTCCAAAAAAGTGTGTGTGTGTGTGTGTGGGGGGGGGGGGGGGGGGGGGATCTCACGCACAATTCTTGCTACCTCACACACTATCGAAACAGCTTCTAGTGTCAGTCTGAAAGAATACACCCTCACATTTTTCAAATAGCAATGCATTTGCCCAAAACCACAATGCATGAATCCTAGGGTTGAGGTCTTTCAAAGCATTCTCTATTGAACTCCACCACAAAACCCCACCCAACCACCTAAACTGAACCAGATTTTTTGGAAAACTTTGAAATTGAAAGGACCCCATCCCAATGTTAAAGTCAAAGATAAACTACAATGACTTATCCAGTGTTTTGTTTTAATTTTGGATTAAATAGAACTACGCCAGCATCACTTAAAATTGTTCACACAAAATATCACATGGATTGACTGAGGTCAGCACAACCTCTCGCGTGCTTATTGATGTGAGGAACTGTCAAAAGTTCTTACAAGGAAAATGTTTATGTTGCCCCAAAAAGCACTAAAGATGTTAAAGAAGTGTAGAGTAATAAAATATTCAATAAAACCAACACATGGCAAAAATGCAGCAATCAAGTGCTCTTATGAAGTGGCAAAGTGTTTAAGCCCACAACACCTCAGTATTTTTAATTAAGAAAAGGTTATGGCTTAGTAAAATGCTGCCTCGCTGGAAGCAAAGTGTTTGTGGAAATTATGCTTAGTGGAAAAGTGAATGCCTTTTCCTGAATCCTTTAATGATGGACCCATCCCTTCCTCTGCTGACAGGGAGGGAGACACTGGGGAATTTTTCACTGGCAGACCTAAGTTATTCTAATCAGACCTGCCTGAGTGTCTCTTCAGAAGTCATTGTCTCCTGGATAAGAGCAAACAACCAGGCAATGAAACTTCACATCCAGGCTTATCCTTAAATAAGCTTGCAGTTCAGACATACATAGACATCAAAGAGAATAATTTGCAAATTCCAACAGGTTGTTTCAGGGGTAAAACCGACATAAATATTACTTGTATGCAATGCGTAAGAAAGTGCATATGAATTTAATTTCCACATTCTCAGATAAAAGTTCCAGGTTGCAAAGTATAAGGCAATGTAGCACAATGTATCCAAGTAATGAGAAGTGGTGGAATTAAACACAATAAAGAAAAAGATCAGAAAATGGAGAATTATGAAGTAATCAAGCTGCTTAAGCTTCTCTGATAAGACAGGATGTGTGTAGTTGGGAGGTCAGAAGGCACCACTTCCTTTGAGGGAGCCTGGGAACCACAGCTCCCAGTCTCCAGTCATGACCCACAGAAGAGAAGGGACAACAAACCAGTATGTTCCCCCTAATGGTGTAACTTCTTTGTCAGATAGCACTCATATCCTCATAGATATGAACACTATCCTCTTGAGTCATTATACTTTTCTGTGCTTTCAATTCGTCTGTAAAATGGCAAGACAATGGCTCCATCTGCCTGGCATGACAGCATGAGAGTTAAGACAGTATTTGCCTTCAAAATGGCACCATAAGAATTTAATAATCAGCCAAATCACTATGAATTCTTCAATGAGACTGCTGGAATACTCTCTGCACAGTCTCAGACAGTACTGTTTAAGGCATTCCTAAAGGGGGTAGAAGGATGAATGGATGGGAGGTAGAGACAATAACCTGAAAGCACCAGGGGGAGAGGAGGAATCTTGCTAAGCATTCCTTTCTAATCCACTATAAAGATACCAAAGAAAACACTAGCCCCAAGGTGCCGTGTACTAAGACAATAATATAATCTGTTTCTTTGCTATGGTCTGTCACTTAATATGTGCTTTGGCATGAGAGAATGCAACCACTTATTATTGAATTGGGTTCCTTTGAAAATGTATTTCTTATCTGCTTGTATGTACTATGTATGTTTAACCCATCCAGAGAAAATCAAAAACTTCCTTATTTTTGCCTTCTATTTTGCCAAAAGTGAAACAATGTAGGCAGATAAACTCCACAGTATCTTGACATGACAAAGAGGGCAAGTCAAAGGTGCCCTCTTTATCATGCTTTAAGAGTCTGGGAGTTGCTACAGGGTCATAACAAAACACTCCCAATTTATATGATAACTCTGCTACTGAAGCCAAGGGCAATCCATTTATAACACGGGTCTCAGATAGCAGAGAACTTCCATATTTATTTTCATTCAGCTTGGCAGATCAGAGGGGAAGGAGCTGGTTGTAATCTGTGATCTGCCTCTGCCCTGATAGACAGAGGATGAGTAGCTAGAGCTAGGACAGCATGCAGTGAGAGAAAGAGCAGACACAGTTGCTGTTACTGTGTTACTGTGAGAGAGGCAACATGTGCTAGAGGGACTGTGGGCTACCGGATTCATTCCTCCACAAGCTTGTCTCTCACAGTATGGGGGCGACTGACTGCTCAATGGTAGCACCTGGCCCTATGCTTTCCCTTTGTCAAGATCTGACTTCACTGGATTACCATCACAACATCCACCAGCTGTCCTATATGCAGACCCCCCGCCCACACCCTCACTCCCTCCTAGCCAGCTTCTCTCAACCCATTCCCTACCCCCAGTCCAATTCCCCCAGCTGGATCTCCTCTGAATGACACCCCCTCAATCTGCCTAATTATCTTTCCTCTGTCCATACTGCTGTAGCACTCTTCAAGCAGGGTGGAGCTGAGGGGCCAAAGGCTGTTCAACTACACTTCCTGACTGCTCACCTAGAAATTACACTTTCAGTGACACTATGAACTCTTCATTGTCAAGTTCAAAACTCTGTGGCATTGTAAGATTGTGAAGAATATTTATTGTGTATCAAAGAGAAAAGCCTTCCAAAAATTTGTATTAAACCATTTGTAGATATGCTTTTAAATATAACTTTTAATAACATAAAATTTTACTGTATTATATCAAATAGTTAGAAATAATGGAAAATGGCAGTTGGTGCCAAGATCTAGAGCTCCACACAGACAATTAACCTATTAAAACTAATAACAGTGACTGATTTTTACTGAGTGACAGAAACAACTAAAACTGGCATTACAAAGTTGGTTACCTGAGAAGGAAACCACTATAATCAGAGACATATAAAGAAACAAACAAGATTTCATGCACTTTGAAGTTATGCTGTGAAAAACAAGACAGAGGATACATTGGTTTTGGAACAGTGTCTGGAACAGTAACAATGGCAACTGTCACAGACACTGTAATACAGTCACTTGAGAATCTGTTTTCCTGTAAGAACAACAAATAGCACAGTAGCTGGACAACAAGGAAGGGCAAGTGAACTTCTCTACATGAAGTGATGTGTCCTGTTCTATGGAACAGCTTTGCTTTCTATGAAAGTGCTTTCTGCTGTTTTTCTGAATTCCTTTCAAATGCCAAAGCACATATCTGCCTCTGCATTTTGTTTCTTTCCATTCTACACTGGCCTCACATTGCTGTGGCCTTTCTTCTCTGCCTTCCTAAACCCTGTTCTAGTTCTGGTGCCAGGTTACAGCCAGGTATCTGGTGGAAGAAAGGATCTTTTCTCCTATTTTGAATCTCCTGTTTCTGTAGGCTCCCAGGGGAAGGGGTGGGGTGGCTCCACTACTCATAGGACTGGTCTGACCACTCTCATGTGGCCATGCTCCACTCCACTGCTCTCCCATATTATGGGACTTTTTCTACATTTGATGTCCCCTTCCATTGGAAAAAACAAAACAAAAAACAAATATCTCAACCTTGTCACTCTTAATGATTTTTGGTACTCTACCAACTTAGTAATTACACATTCACCGCTCCCACATCACTAACATATGAACACACTCATATACACAACACAAAGGATCAGAGGAACAAAAAAGGCAAACACAATCCCTGTGATGTAATTACACTTAATCTGGAGATTAATACACTTAGACCAAACACTGGGAGTGTTGTGTTGATTTTCACTCATAGTAGTTCAAAGTAAATTATGTGATCGTGAAATGAAGTTTAAAAAAATCGGTCCAAATAAAATTATACATTTACCCAATAAAAACAATCCTGGCTATAGTTAATGATTGAAAAAATGTGGGTAGTGGTTACTAGTTTCACTTGCAGTTAAGTTACACATTGACTAATGTGTAATTACTTCTACTGGGAGTACAAGAACTTTATACAAGTGCAACGTAATGCACAAACATACACACAGTATATACATGTGTGGGGATGTACTTTTGCCTTGAACAAGTCTATTCAGGGTATTGGATTAACTTAGGTCCATGCAGTACGATAAAGTGCTACCATCTCCCATAAAAGAGTAAATTTACTGTTTTGGAAGGATACAGCTGGCAAACAAGGAGTTTCATTTTAAAAGTATCTCCTCTATCTGACCCCCCTCAGGCATTTTTCCTGAACTATAGGTTTTTTTTCTTTCCTTTAAAATGACCCCAGGGCAGGACACTGTAGACTATTTAACTTGACTATTGTAATAGGTTCCCACACAACCCTCCTCATTTGAAAAACAAAAGCTTTGACAAAAGATGCAAAACCTCTAAACTGCAGGAATAGGCAGGACATTAAGACAATTAGTTTTTAAAAAAAAACTATTTAAAAATTTCTAAAGCTATTTAAGGAATTTAAATAAATAAATAGAAATTGCTTTAAAGCTGAGGCTACATTGAATAAAAGCTTAATGGTGAAAAAAATTGAGCCAAACACACAAAGAAACGCTCCTTTGGCAATGTGCAGCAAGATGTTGTGATTTATGACTGAATGAGCTCCTTAACAGGTGCAAGAGATGAGTGTGTCGTCCATGCATTTCCAGACTTGTTGATGCTCATCTGTGCAGGTCTAATCAATTTGTTCTATCTTTCACCACTGTTATGTGGGCGTTATTATCTAGACAATAGGTAATAACAGGGGCATTTCTCGCTCCTTGTTTAAGACAGAGAAAAAACACCGGAAATCTGCCAGGTTATACACAAAACTGTTGGTTTCGAGCATTGGCAAATGGGAGCTATCGCCCTTTGCGCGGGTAGATTTTTTTTTTTTTAAATGTTGCACTTACATGCATCGAAAAGGTGAATCTAGGCATGTCCCTCCATTTTCACATGGCCTGTGTTGATCCACGCAACGGAATCCTGTGGAAATCAAAGAAAGATGTTAAAAAACAACTTTAGTAGTTGTCTACAAATCATCATAACCTAATTTACATAACTAATCAAAACTCGCTGATAGTGATTTCTAGACAACAGTCCTTTGCCACTTGTTACATCTTGTAGACACACCCGCACATGTCCACTAAAAGAAGATACATTTCTGCGTTTCCTTGATAGATATGCATGCTAGAGTACCGAGTTGCTTGTGGTTAAAAAATTATTTGTTTAGGAGAGAACATGTTTTGGTATTCAGTTAAAGTTTAAACCACACATACAAAAAAAGTTAATCAAATATTCTAAATTCCTTCTGCGCACTCTGGGTTTTGTCACCTTGCCATCAGACCTTTCCCACACAGTTAAACTAACTTTCCTGCAGGTTCCGAATTTTTTTATTTTTTTTTGGAATTTCTATGTTTATCTATACAGCAATGAGTGGTTTAATCACACGAACACCAGCTATTTTACACATGATGCGCTAACCCGAATCTGCTACAACGACCTGTTGCCGCTGTCGTGCCAAAATGTGATTGTCGGTATTTAAACCGCTGACTTGACTTATTGACCTATAATCTATCAAACACGTCTTTCCTGAATAATATTGAATCATTTTGAGGTAGTGTGTATTTCTGTTTGATTATAATGCAGAACACAAAGTGAGTACAACTATTTATAAACAACGATAATAGACATAAATACCACGTAAAAACAACGACATTTTCTTGTGAAAGACGAGAAAACAACTTCGTTCATCATATCTAAAATTCCAAATAACTACCAAATAAATAGACGAACAAAAAGGATAAAAAGAGAAACTTATTAGTACATATTAGTACTCACTGGTAGCCTAGATAATCAAGGATAACCTCATTATTTGGAACTGGACGGTGGCTCGGCTGTCCAGACAAGTCCAGTCTAGCCTACCGGTGGGTATAAATCTAAACTGTGAACTCAGGTATTAAAAGTGCAAAATGACTTACCTTCACAGACATGCATAAACAACAAAAATGACAAAAGAATCCATGGAATATTCCCTTCCATTTCGGTGGAAAAGTTTCCAGCGTTTGAAGTATTTTTTTAGTAGAAATACATCCTTTGTTAAGTTCACATGAAAAGCTCCAAAATCGATGGGTTCTTTTTCATAAAGTCAGCCGGAAAACGTAGCGTTAGATCCTAATCCCGTAATATCCTCCGCAGCTCGGCCACGGCTGCTGTGATTCTCCTCTCACCTCCTAAAACTTTTGAAAAAAAGTTTTGCTTCCCGATCTGTCCCAGCGTTTGGGATTACTCCGCCTCTCCGCTCTCTCTCTCTCTCTCTCTCTCTCTCTCTCTCTCTCTCTCTCTCTCTCTCTCTCTCTTCTTCCTCTCTTCCCCCTCTCCTCTTCCTCCCCGGCGCGCGCCACACACACACACACAACCACACACCAAACTGTAGTATTGCATTTTTTTTTTTTTTTTTTTTACATACTAAGCTATTGGAGGCAGTACAACGATGATCAGGACTTCTTGCAGCAGTTCAATGAGGTCTGGACTAAAACTATAAACAGTAGAGAACTTTCCTGGCATGTTTGACATTTTGTACTGACAGACCTTACACAACTGCAACTGTGCGAATAACCCCTTCAATTTTGAAATCAACACTATCTTCTGAAAAGTGTTAATCTATGATTTTGTTTCTCCTAAAGGTCCTAGACAAACACGGGACTGTATTTTTACAGACATAAGGAGGCTGGTGGACTTTACACAGTCTCTATGTTTTCTTTTTCTTTTCTTTCTTTTTTTCCTTTTTTGCATCCTGATAGTATTCCATAAAACAGGCTGATGCACTTTGGGATTAAGTATAGTGCTCTGGTACTTTAATATATAAATGCATAAATGCATGCACTCCAAATCAAATATTTGTTCCACATTCAAATCGTAAACAACAAAATGTAAAACTCCCACATTACGTGCATTAAGATGGAGTCTCTGTAATATGGCAGCAGACCATAATGTGTCTAATCATGTGCAAACTTACTTGTTTGTTTTTGTGTTTAGAGTTGATGAACTGTAGATAAGACAGTGAATAGTGTTTACATGGTAGCACACCGATAGACAGTAGGCATTCCTGTTATGCCTTTGGCCAGCGTAATGAACTGAGCTCTCACTCTCATTGCAGCTCTCTCAATTTAGCCAGCATCTCTTCAGTCTATGGCAGTGCACTCATTTTCTGCAGCCAGTGTATAGTACCTCAGTTGTTCTTTTGCACAGAGTGGAGCTGGTTGCTTGCAGAGACAATAGCCTTGATTTGAATCATAAAAGCAGTCCAGCATTATGACACAGTTTCTCTCTGCAGGGGAGGGTACCACACTAATATTCAAGCACACTGCCCTACACCACCATCTCCCCCTCGTCATCACCCTACTCCTGCTTCTGATCTTGAATAAATTACAGGAATTGGTAGAGCCATGAGTGTAGCATAGTGGTTTGGAGTGAAATTTGTGAGCTGCAGTGTGACGTAATCTATAGGGGGTCAGTCAAAAGACCTTGTTAAGCCTCACAGACACCTGCTTCATTAGGCAACGACCGTGGGATGAAAGTTTGGCAGTTCAAAGTTTTCAATAGCTGGATTCAGCGTTTTGTACACAATGGCTTAGTCTTATATTCTTAATTAGCACATATACATTGTTTTAACCGGCTGAAATTCCCCTTTTGAAACTCCCCCAATTATCCAGTATTACAACTGGTAATTTATATTTCTGGCTGAGCCTCCAGCAGCAAGAGCAAACTAGATAGAAAAACAGAGGAAAGTGTAACGGAGTTCATATATTTTTCAAGTGGGTGTAATAACCTGTGTTTTTATGTTTTCATCTGGCTGTGAAATGTTTCTTTCAACCCTACAGTTGTAGTAGACAGACTCCCAACTTACTATGCCAGGTGTTGACAGTATTTTGACTGGCTTCCAGTTGGAAGAAATCCCAGGGAGAGATTTTTCATTGTGCTCAGGGTCAGGCAGTTGTATTTACAGTTTGCTGCTATCTGTGAACTCAGAGTCTACAAATGCCTCATGTACTTCACTATGCTGAAAAACTGAGGGACTTCTTTCCCATGAAATTAGCTGTTGGCTTCTTAATACCTAATAATGCTTTCACTACAAAACATAATGTGGTGAGTTGGTTACCTATCAAAATAATACTTGAATAAAATAAAACAATGAATAATTACTAAATATTTTAACGTGATCTAAGTTGAAGATCATAATCTTTTTTGTTTCCTTGAAGAACACACAACTAGTTATAATAACTCTTAACAACACAAACACTTAATTTAACAGAAAAATGTGCAACAATTGCTTTTATTATTCTAATGATTTTCAAGTATTTCGTCTTTCATTGAAAATTAACTGATATGGAGTTTAGACCTGCCTTAGCCAACTTTGAAGGAGAGTTGTGTTAAAATGGTTTGTTTGAGAAGATTACAATAAACACCACTTGAGTTCCGAAAGCAAAGACACTCTCTCACTGATCCCATTAATGGAGAAATGGATGTCCCAGTTCTTCCTTCTGGAAATATGAACGACCCTTTATTGTTTTAAAGATGAAAGAGAAAATGGAACTTTTATTTGAACAACAATTTTAATGAATTCTAGCTCATCCTAGACCCTTTTCTTGTCGTGTCGGTGTCACACTCCGCCTCTCTACTCAAGCACACACATGCACAAAGGCACTCATAAACAGAACAAACAACTCAGTGTTTTTGTTTGTATTCGGTAGAAATTGTGAGAGTGGAAACCCTGGTGACAAAGTTCTCGCACAGGACTCAGGGGGAATCTCCAATCACACAAACAAAGATGTGACAGGTCAAGATTTATAACTTTGTTCTCTGTTGGCGAAAGAGCGAGATTTCTCTTTGAACTGTGTTAGCACTGCTTATAGTTAATAAAGCTAAATCTGAAGAATCAGCAGTAATACACTTAATTAGGAGAAATTAATATACACATTTATTTTAAAACCAACCTTTAGTGGCATATTTCTGCTTTTGTATACTTAGCTGTACAAAGTATTGAGTAATTCCTCCCTTTGAGCATTTAAGAACCTTGGATACCTGGAACTATTGTGACACACACTGCCAACAGAGAAGCCTTTATTCACAATTACATATGAATAATACTGTTCGTTTGCAGTGTCAGCTGACCAAATGTAGCTAAGTGAAGACCACCCGTACGCAAAAAGCAAAAAGATATGCTCATGTTACCTTTGCTTCTTTCACCATAATTGTCAAATGGTTCCAGTCTGTACAAAAATTATCTATTAGTTTGACGTGCAACATGAATATTTATTGAAATGATTATTATTATTTTTTTAAAAAGCAAACACACAAAACAGTATCTTTCATTGTATTTCTTTGTTCTCCAGTAAGAAACTAATTTGGACATGTAAGCTCATACATAATGTCTATGGACAGCTACAGTAATGATATCAATAGAAATTAACAGCAATCAGTGAAGAAAAGAGGTCTTGGAAGACTTACGCTCAAGAACCACCGCGCTGCACAAAGTTGGAAAGCAACCTGAGCTACAAATGATACGATCAGATGATTTTGCATATTTGCCACACTCCTTTAACATCTCTGTGGATGGTTGCACAGACAACAAAAATATTCCTGTGCTGGCGTTGACCAAAAAACCTTCCGCAACATTGTTAGGATGAACAGTTTTAAAAGATCAGTTAGCACTACATAAGGCATTAAAAGACAAATGCATACTAACAGGAAGACATGCTAAAAGCTGACAAGTGACTCAAAGATGAAAAATACATGACATAGAAACAAAGTTAAAAAGACATACTATACTTTCAGCCAAAAAAACAACAACCCCAAATTGGAGTGATCAGTCAGTTTAGGCAATCGAATCCAGTAGTAAAGATTGAGCCTAAAAATTAGATAGACAAAGGTAGGTGAAGTCACACACACGAAGATGGTAACACAAGAAGTGCAATGCAGGAACGTTTGAGACATGGCATAAAAACAATTACAATAGACATAGGTGACACACTGGGGCGGGGCAGGTAATGATAGATAAAGCACGAGGGCAGGAAGTGGAGAATTTTATGTGAGATACTCATTATATATACAAAATTAAATTAAATTGGTAATGAAGTTCTTCTTTTGCTTTTCCCCCTCCCCCAACTAAACAAACAAACAAGTTTTCATCAGTCATCAAAAGCAAGGGTCACTTTCGGTCAGTGGGTGTATTCGGTGAAGGTTTAAATGATCAAATGTTTGTCTATATTTCTGCTTTGCCTTTCCACAGTTTTTAACGTGGTCAGCTACCATCATCCTTTCATACTCGGTGGCCATTCATGACAAGCACACTCCATGTGATAGGGGTGCTAACAGGCAGTGTGTGTGGACACAGGGGACGTGATGACTTTACCACCCAGACCAGACTGATTTATGTGGGAAAAGCCCAAAGAGCACCCACAAAGAGTGTGGGGAGGATTAGAAACCCCTCTACAAAACTGGTCACGGCCAATCAGCAGCTGAGACCCCCTACAGACAGACGTCGGGGCCAATTGTAGTACAGGATTCAGGCTTTTGATCTGAATTTTGATTTTATTATTGCTTGATAATTGTATGATATCTTTATCTGTAAGGGTTACTTCATCTTAAACTTGAGCTGGCTTCTGAAGATTAAAGAGACACTTGAGACAGGCAGTGTTTATGAAGACAGTAATAAAACTCTGGATTTCCTTTAGTTTTCCAGGATTCTGCGCTGCTTTATAGCTCTGCCATTTTTAATTTGTTGTATCAGATTTTTAACACAGGAAGAAATCAGCCAAGTACTCCCATTCTGTGCTAATATCCCGGGAGTTATTCTGACTTCTATATTACTTCCAATCTAGTTACATAATAACAGTCATTTAATATTTTTTCTTCTTTTTTATATTGATTGCCATTGTGTTCTCATGTCAAAATGTTTAGCTCTGTCTCCCTCCCTTAATCTAATGTATTTCAAACATTTTTACAACCACTTGGTTTTGTTTTTTGGCTCTCTCCATATACAAGACATCTTGCTTGCTTACATTACACGCCTCTAGTCCACGATTTAATAATTTTCCAACAACCACTCAAAAAATAGAGGTTATTCCCTGTGTCCTCTTTCACCCTGATTCTATTCTTCTTATTCCTTCCACCCACTCTCTGACATACGCACACAGAGTGGCTTAAAGGTTGGAGCTTTTTGCCTAAAGTAAACATACGTCAATGATGGATCTTTCACTGGATTGTGGGAAAAAGTGTTTGACTTTCACACAAGCTCTCTAAACGGCTATTAAATCCCGTATGTGTACACATGTCTTGTTTCTGCAGAGAACAGGACAGACAGAAAGAACGAAGGAGAATTTTTACTTATGGTAGTCTTTTGTTCTCTGAAACACATGTTTCTTTGTAAAATTGTTCTCCCAGAAGGCAGTAGGACAAAACACAGAGAACTTATAGGATTTGTCTGAATAATATCTTCCAAGATCAGGATTCTTTGTCACTAATCATAATAAGAGAGTTTTTGTCCCTTTCCTGTCTCTGTAGGCATTTACATCCACACAGCAGTCTGCAATAGATACTGATGTGGAGGAATGTGTTTCAGACGTAGCTGGAGACTGACCAGCTGGAGGAATTCGGAGCACTATGACTGCGCTTCCGTGTGAAATAGCTACTTAAGACCACTGTGAGCAGCTGCTGGACAGTGTCCCCCTTCCCCTTCCTTCTTCCCCCCTCTCTTAACCCCCTCTTCCAGATCCTTTCTCCCTCCATGAGGCTGTAAATCTTAAAGAAGAACGGAGGTGTTGGGGACTTGCTGAAAGGGATCCAGGGATGATCGTGGGGTTTAGTGCAAAAGGTCAGGTCTGTATTAGTGAGCCCTGGTGCCGAGACTTTGGGCTGATATCCACTGATGACCTGACACACACGACCAGAGCACTGTCCACCATGAATCTTCACTCTGTTGTCAGGATTTATTGATCTGGTGCAAGGAAGAGGGCACTGAAGGCCTGCTGCAACAAGTGGGATTATCTTAACGAAAGGCTGAGGGTCATTTCAGCCATTTTACAAAACCATGTTCAAATCCATGTAATCTGACAAGTAAAGCAGAAAATAACCTGAGTTTTTATGCAGAATCGATGTGGTGACAGCCTTGAAAAGTGTTTCGTGTGGCATATGCTGCGACAAATATGTCAAATAAAAGACATATTGAGAAAAATGACTGAATTATAACTGCAACTGATCCCACATTAGCCTCTGAAAACCAGAAGAGAAAGACGTGGAGGGGTCCCCTGGTCTCTGTTCATCCTCTATCCCTCCTGAGTCAATTGTTGGGGAAGCATGGTGTCAACCCTGCGCCATCAATCACCTCCTTTCAGAGGAGGGCAGACAAGGCGGGGACCCGCCCCCCAGGACAGGGGGGTGGAAGTTCTCATGCCCTCCCCGCCTCCTGAAGCCCTGCGCCCCTACAGACAGAACTCCGACAGCTGGTTTGGCCATTAGGAGTAGGCCGAGACCTGAGGGCCCCCGCACAGCAGCAACAGCTGCCAGCCCACTGCCCCCAATCACCCTACCAACACAGCTCTATAAAATCTGTATTAGAAGACCAATATATATTCATGCCTTTGCATCCTTTCACAAAATGGTGACGCCATATGTCATAATCAATATAACTTGATCAATTTCAGAAAAAAAAAGAAAAAACAAAATGTTGGTAATTTTCCTGGGTACATGATTTTGCTAATTCTATTCATTTAAGGAAACATATTCATTAGTAGTGCAAACATTTCTGCCCTTTGGAAATTTAAAGAGAATGGGGAATGCAACAGTTAATATCAGAACATTTTGTGGTCAATTGCCTATTTATTATACATTTATCATGCATATGTTTGATTCCATCCATTTTTGATGCATTTTTGTCATTTGCAGGGATATGGGACACTGGTGTTTGGAGCTGGAGCCTGCCCAAGCTGGCAGTAGGCAGCGATATTACTGACGTGTGCTGTATTATCAACTGCTTCTTGATAGAATGCACTTAAATTCTGTGTGGTATAATTTTCTCCTTTGAAGATACTAAAACCAAGCCAAGCACCAAATTTATTAAACATATTTGTCCAGCCAGTTCATCATGCAGGCTTCATCATCAAAGCTCAATCCTTTTTTCCAACAATGGAATCACTACAAGGTAATATTTACCAGGTTGAGACTTTGTTTATACTACAAATATGTCTGTGTATATGTGATTTCGGAAAGAGCTTTCATTTGAAGATTGCTGTTTGCAAATGCGTGCTGATTGCGCTAAATGGGTGAGTGCACTCAGTCTTCTGAATTAACGTGTGTGTTCCAGGAGTGAGAGAAAGAGAAGAGACTAGAGCGTTAGAAGAGATTACGCCACACTCCCTCAGGATGCTTGTTACTCATGCACTACTGGCAGCCGAGTGGTTCCCACACTTACACACTGAGGTGAAAGAGGCTGCACCCACAGCCCTACCTGTGCCTTTTCATGTTCCAGCAGAGCCTTCCTGAGCCAGGATCTTCCTCAAGAAAAGAACAGGGAGAAAACACTAAACCTGCCTAGTGCGCAATGAAAACAGCAGCCAGTGAGTAACATTTCTAGTTTGCCACTAACGTATAATTACAACCAGATAGAACTAGAATGAGATAATTAGCCTGTAGCTTCTTACCCTCCTGCCCCCTGTTCCCCCCAACCCCATATATCATCTATCACATGCTGCAGACACAAATGCACAATATAGCCTTAAACAAGTAGTTTTTGCTAAAACCCCCCAAATCAGAATCCAACAGTCTTAATCAGAAAACCTACTGGCATTACTTCCATTCCTATGTTGTTGTCCAAGGTCTTGAAACTGAACTTTACAGTTTTGGTTTTATGAGTTTTATGAGACCTAGTTTATCATGGTTGCTTCTACAGCATGATGCTGATGCACCAGCAACTGACTTGCTGCCAATATCAACAGGGCTATTTGCTTTGTTGGCCAAGCAGTCTCTGATCGCCAGACCATGATGGAAGCCCCCTGGCCCTTTTGTCCAAGTCTACTGAAGTGGTGTGAGATTACATATGAGATCATAACTCCCATCATCTTCATCTTTGTCACATTGTGTTGACTGGGGAGCAAAACTAGACCAAATGAAAGATTTCACACTTGCACGCTGCAACAGCTGCTGAACTTTATTAAAAGTGGCTGCCTAAGCTCTTGGGTATTCATAGGGAGTAGAAAGCAAGCATCGAGTCAAGATAGGGGATGAAGTCTGGAAATGGATTTAAAGGTGCATGGACATTCCTTTCGCACTCTGTGTCTGGTTTAGGGACACACTTGAATGATAAGAAAGGTAGTACAAAAATAAGACAGGGCAGTGAAGTGTCTGGGGTCAATACAGCTTAAGTGCTGTGAGGGTGAAGGATAGCTATCCCGCTATAGGAAGATAACTTGCAGAGAACTGTTGTGTACTCTCTGGTTTCTTTCAAACACACCATAAATAATTGCTGAGATAGAATCATCATAATAATCTGTTAAAACCATTGTTGTCACAACCTCTTTAAGTGTGGGTTATTGAGATAGACTCCTGAAATATACCTGTGAATTAAAACCATGTTATCTTTTTAATAATATTGGGATTTCAATTCAAGTTATTGGTATCATGTTACCTTTATTCTTTTGCTTTCAAGTTTGAAAGAACAAGTAGGCCATTTCAGAAAAGCTTGGTTGTGGTTCAGTGAAAGGAGTGGTGATGGCAGTAGACATTCCACACCACAACATGTAGGGCCAGAGGAAAGAGGGCTTGCAGTAATTCCACTTTTATTAAAACATATTGAAGAAAAACATATTGAAGAAAAACAGCATGCCAGTCTGTGGCAGGGGGAGGAGAAAATAAGCATGACAGCTGGATCAAACATCCGTCTCGCTATCTAGAAGCTTGTGCTCGTAAGCTTTTATGAATGTTTCATCTTTTTGCTCTCAGTGCTGTGATCCCTTTTTTTCTTCCTTCCCACTCATCTTCTTCAACTCCATCCACTGTTCTTCAAATAGCTGTCCAGACACTACTGATCAATCCACTCTCTCCCTTCATTTTGTTTTAACCCACTCATCCTCCACCCACTCAGTCAAGTTCGTTCCGCCAACTCTATTTCCTCTCTTGTGACCTTTCTATCAATTCCATGACAAATGTTTTGCTGTCTGGAGCCATCTTCTAAAACATTTTTTTTCTTTACTAGTGTTACTAGTTGGATACCAGGCTGTGTAGAGCAAATTTATCCTAACTCACAACTACATCATTACTGAGGCTGGCAATTTTACAACTATGCTTCTGGCCACACTAACCCCAATGACCTGGTCACTGTCTCCCCAGCAACAAATGAAGGCAGTGTGATAATGCATGACAGAGGAGGTTTCACCTCAGGCTGACCTGATTACTGGGCCTGGGGCAGACACCATCAGCCTGTCACAAATAACGGACATGTTCAATTCCTCTGTTCATGCCATTTAGTTATCTTCCAGTATTCATTGCCTGCTTATGGTATGCGGCCCCCCAATTTTTCTAAGCCATCTGGCATTTCTAAAGGCATACTATGAGGTCAAGAAGATATTATGCATAACTTTCTTGTGCTGGATTATCCAGCATCCTGGCACAAACTTTTAGTCATCTTCCCAGGACTCTTTGGAGGAGAAAGGCAATCTAGACAATCCAGACATTCCAGAGTCTTGTTGTGTTCTCTTCTACTCTCTAATTTAGAAGCAGCTGTTAGGCTCTGCAAGCCCTCCACCACCAAAGCTGGGTGGGGAGGTGGGAGTTGGCGTGAATATGGAAAACTAATGGCGACTGTCACACTTTCCTGGGCTGTGGCTCTGACCGTCATCAAAGCAATTGTAGAAGGTAGGGTGGACAGCAGATTACAGGACAGAGAGTGATAACTACAGGCCTCACCAGTGAAAACAGAAGTCACCTATTCGACTCTTCATATTTGTTCCAGAAACAACAATAATTTATTTATTTATTTTACATTTATATTTGGAATGTTTGGCTTTTTTTAGGATCTAAGCTATGTTTTAAGATCCTTGAACTTCTGTCTGTGCTGCTCACATATAAATGGTGTAATTCTGCGGAGTAATTACACCATCAGCAAAGTAAAGGGTCTTTCTGGCAGTTTGGTGCGACGTGGGCACATGCTGCTATAGTGAAGAAAAGAAGATTTGCAACCACCTGTTGTTTGATAGAAAAAAGTCCTGTGATGACTGCATCGTGTGTCATGAGATCTCATCTCTTGGAGGCTTCTCACCATGCCATGGCATCCTGCCTACATGGCCATGAAAATAAAACTGTTTCTGGTGTGCCAGTGAAATTTTATAAATATGTGAGAAATTTGGAAAAAGATCTAACAAGTGGAAAATTAAACTCTAAAATTAACTGTAAAATGTGTCATGTAAAATCATGATGTGGTCCTGTATTTGGAGCAGCTTTGTGTCTTTAGGTGTGCTTAGCGGCTGAGGTTCTCACACTCTGGAGAACATGTTGAGACACGAAGTCCCTGAGGGAGCCCAGATGTGGTCCACACTCTGCTCTGTACTAACCCCTAATTGCACTATTGGCTCCCTTATGGGACGTAATTACTAGGAAAATGTCTGCGTTTCAAACTGGTGGATGCCAGTTAATTTATTTTCCTTATCCTCATGCCCAACGCACATGCACTTTGACAAAAACATGCCTTCAGATGTGCTACGACAGTAAAACAAGTACTATGTAATAAGCGGTATAGAATATGTTACTCACACATTTCCCAGTGTTTTGTCAGAGATGATTTTGCTTCACTTGGCCCACACCACTAAATTCTCTTATACATGCTGCATGTGTTTTTGTCATATACTGTGATTGGGCAATTGGTCCATATTGGAATTAAATCTATTTTTAGAATCTTGTGAATATATGGGACACAGACTTCTTCCTGCTGAGCAGTAAACTTTTCAGCTGGATTTCCCACATATACTGTATGAGAAGGGCCATCCTGGGGGTCCTGACTTGTGCTCCCATGAAAGTGCTGTTTCAACAGCTTGTTTTAATTCCCCTGTTTCCTGGAGTACAAACAGGGCGGAGGAAGCTCTAAAGCCCCTCACAGTACAATAAGAGCAGCCTCAGGGGCACACGAAGGAAGAGGGTCAACAGAATCACAGTGGGGCTTGAGGCATGGGAGTAAGGGGGTTGCAAATAAGGGCATGGAAGCCTACCCCCTCATGTAGGGAATTTCTGCCCTTTACATGGGATCTTACATAGGATATGTATATATGAATCAGATCTCATATAAAGGACAGAAATTCCCTAGACATATAAAATCTCCCATTCTTCAGGAGTGATCTTAACAAATAAGCAAGAGTTAAAGAAGTACAGAACTGTGGATCTGTTACAACTTCCTAACAGAACTAACCACTTTTTATTCACCACAATTAGGCACCATCACCCTTGTAGTTGCAGAAATCAAGGCTGAATGTACGAATGGAAAGCACTATTTAGAAAATGATTACATTTGACATTTACTGCAAAACATCAGCAAAACATTTGAAACCAGAAAGTATTTCCTGTGATTGTACTGAAGAGGCCTAGGTGACTAATGTATGGATTTCCTTGGATTTTCCCTCAGCACAACTCTTGCAAGATTAATTTTCCAGCATGTCATTTCTTGGAATAGGGCTGAGTGGATGACTGATGGTAAAAGCACAAGACTTTGTAGGGGGAAAAAGCAACTGACCTTGCATTTGCAATTCTACAAGGTTATGAACAATTTTCTCTTGCAGAGCGATTGAAATAGTAGAATAAGTTTAACCCTGACTGAGTTGACTGAACTCTTTGGACAGGTGGGGCTTCCATTGTTACACAGTCTGGATTTGGCATTATTTGGATGCTTTGTCTTTTCTACACACATGTGTGATTTATATAAGATCCACCCCTACTTTTACAAGGCTGCAACCTGTTTCATCTGTGTTCTACAGCGAACTGCAGCCCAAACATAGACTTGTTCAAAGCAACAAGAACTCCTAAAGTGACAGACACTCAGGACACGCAATCCTCCTGATGACAGAAACACATGCTTTGTTTGTACCAAGGGCTGGCTTTATGGCTTAGTCACTCAGCCTGGCACCTTGCAATATCTAATATTTTCCACTTTTCAGTCACGTCCAGCTCTTTACATTCATCCTTGTCTATGCCTCTCCTTCCTTTTCCAGATATATCAAAGCTAGGTCACTGCACAGAGGTTTAGCAGCACTGAGGTGAAAGCAAATGACCTCTCAGTGTGCCTTAACTTAAATCTCCTGTTCCACATGCAGATGGCAGCTTGTATGTGTTTGTTTAGGCTGCTGAGTGAAGAGTGTGTGGGAAAAAAACTGCTCTCCACTTTTGGATCGATGAGGGGGAGATAAGAGTGCTCAGTGGCCTTCAGTGAACATGCATGAAAATCCTTTTACTTTGTGAGAACTTCGCTCCAGTTTAGAAACTTTTCCATATTATGATAAAAAAAATCAAACTTGCCCCACCCTTCACCCCAATCCCAACTTATCCTGGAGAACAGGTACCCATCTTGAAAAAAATTTACGTGTTAAAGAACAACTCAGATGAGACAGAACATGCATACATACATGTTATGAAGTCAGTTATAGGAACATTGAAGCTGTGTGTCAGTATACAGATTTAGATGCTACACCAGAAAACTTAGGCCAGCAGATACAAAACAATACAATACAAATACCAGAAACAACTTGAAGAGTTTGCTCCGCGTGGTTCCAAAAGTTCAGTTACAGTTCAATATCCATGTGCTTGGATTTTCACTCTTCCAACAGCATAGTTGTTTCAGAGCACCGTTGTGGAATATCTGTACAGCAATTTACATAAACCACCACCACTTTACATAATTTGATATGCACAGACAGATTATTAAAAGTGACTATTATTACTCACACAAATTCTAGTCCTGCACTAAAATTTCATCGAACGTAACAAAGATCAGCACAAGAAATAATTATATAGGTGCCAATTTTGTTTTTTCTCTCTCTAAATATATGACATTAAACACTAACACTGAAAATGAGGATTTTCTCTTCAAAAAGCTATCTTTCCTCCCCTTTTTAAATTTTGACAGATTGATGCAGGCCGCAAGAATCCTGGAATTTTAGTGTCCCTGGTTTTTGGTTTTTTCCCATCAGTGCTTGTGCTTACCGTGGGAATCAAGGGCAGAGATAGGAGGATGTGGGAGAATGCATACGCTCTGCTATTCAAACACATAACATTTAGAGGAAAAACGGTAGGGAAGGTGCCCAAAACTCTTCTTCTTCTTCTTCTTCTTCTTCTTCTTCTTCTTCTTCTTCTTCTTCTTCTTCTTCTTCTTCTTCTTCTTCCTCTCCTTCTTCTTTCTCTTCTTCTTCTCCAAAGCTCTATCTTTAATAACAAGATATAGCTGTACTGTACATGTGTCAGCCTTCAGTGCCAGTGCATCTCTGGGAACTCAACGGTTGATTGTAGGATAAGATAGCAACCTGTCTATACATGATTTTCTATCAGCTTATCTTTATTACTCATCATGCTCAGTTTCTTAAAAACACTAATTCATTTTCTTGCATACCACTTACTGCCTGATGCTGTTGTTATACGATTCACCACTGTTGGTTCTCTGTCTGAATGTCACATATCATCCCTACACCCAGAGTAGAGTAACTCTCCCAGGGACTGGTTTTCAGCCTTGGCTTTGCTCTTCTATCTGTATCGCAGAAATGAAGGTCTTCGCTCTCAGCATAATAGCAAATATATATCACCTTTAAAAGGCACACATTCCAGTCCTAGCACCATGGGAAAACACATCACATGAGCAGAACATTTTTGTGAGTGAGCACACTGTAGTTAAATCAAAGAAAAAAGGCTGTGAGTTGGTGAAGGGATTGGAGTAAAGAAACAGGACAAAAAAGACTTTGAAGCCTAAAATTGTGAACATGTCAAAAGTGAGAAAAATAAATCCTGTCTTGTCTTTTAAATTAATATAGAAAGAAACTGAGTGAATAAAAAAGTCACACTGATAGCATATGCATAGTGAGTGTGTCAGTCTCTGTTCTGGTTCTCCTTTGTGGTGCCTGAAGAGGCCCTGTGTGTGGTCTGAGTGGTTCCTGTCTTCGAGGAGTGAACCAGTCTCAGACACTTCAGACTGCAGTCTCACACACACGCACACACACACAGACACACAAGCGAGCACGGATGCACGCACACACACACACACACATACACACAGTGATGAGTGCAAAGAGGGAGAGGTCCAATAAACAAGGCCTTTTTGATCCAGCCGCAGCCCAACAGCCTGCCAAGTTGCCTTTGTCTTAGAGAGGACACCACAGCCGTCACACAGACTGCTGTCTACCCACTGCTCTTAGCTGTGGTAAGGGGCATCATTCACATGCTGCTGTGCCAGAACCAGGACTGGAGAGAAAGAGAGACACACACACAGAGCTGAAGAAAGACAAAGCCCAAAGACAAATAGAGAAATAAAGTACGGAAAATAGTGTCCATGTCTACTGATTTATTGCACAACCAGATGTAAATGTCTGCATTTCAGCTGTTTTCATCACCCAGTGTTCTCAAACAGCTGCAGGCTGTTGTGCAACATTAAGGTGATTAGGTGGCAATGATTTTTCAGAGCTGTTGCACATGGTCTTCATCACTCATATGCCAATACAGTCCACTGATGTGGGGGAGCCATTGGGGGATTCAGATTGCAAGCCCTTGCAGAATATAAAAATGGAAAAGCCAAATCCAAGTAAATTTGATATTGGGGATAAGTGGAACCAGAATACTTGAGCTATTGTTTCTTTGTACAGAATAATTTTTTTTAAAAATGGAACCCATTCTTGTAATAAGACCCAAATGTTAAAGAAAAAAAAACACTTCTTCGAATGTATAGAGTAGACTGTTTCCTATTACTTGTGAATGTGTTTCTCATTTTTATGTATTCTTAAGGTCCATCTTGAAGAAGGAATTGCAAATTACCTTAGGCTAGAGTAGTAAATTACTAACTGTAGTATGTAGCATTGTCCCTAAAAACAGTTCTCATTAATGAAATATTTTGTGACACAATAGGACTAACTTTTTGATGTTTCTCTCTGTTTTCTTTACAACAAAAAGTGAGTGAAATATCACTCTTTGAAGCTGTTTTTGTGAATTTTGCGAACTGTGAATTCAACCTGGGTAGTGAACACACCTTACCTACCTGATCCTGCAGCATTCATACAATGAATCTGGCTTGCCTCTTCAGTTTCACGGAGCAATATAGTCAAAGTGTGATACTGGATACTGGAAAAAATGTTCAGGTAAAAATGTGGTTTATGCTCCCTTGAAGAAGCAGTGAATTGGTAGAGGTTTACTTATCGTAATTAATCATTTTGTAGTGTTGGCCTTCTAATTTGGGTTTTGTGTGTGTTAGATCATCCTGTTCCTCTTTAGACAGGAGGAAACTCTAAACTGAGCCTTGGATCAGGTGTAACCACCATGCCCATTTCCCACAGTTGAGGCCCAGGCTGCAACAGCCAGATATCTGACACTAATCACCCATTAAAAGTATAATGCAGTTCTACGCCAGACTGGACAGAGCGACACTGGCAGCTGCAGCTACTACATCCAACTAATTCTAGAGCATAGCAAAGGCTTGTCGAGTAGACTGGACAATTTCTTTGGGTTTTTTTTTTCTTATTCGAAACCTGTAATGGAAATTTGCTAAATAAGAATTTGAGTGAGTAAGACTGTAAGCACTAAAGACTATATGAAGAGAGACAACAGAGGTGGTTGTGAGATTATCAGTGGAATAGAATAATTGGAATTCAAAGTACAAGTTAATAGACCAGAATAAGGATGATTATTTGCTCTTTGCCATAGCATCAATTTTCTTCTTGAATGTTTACTTCACCTTCTTGCCTTTAGTGACTGTCTAGAGGCCTGACCTGATGCTGGTTTTTGCTTTGGTCACAGATTGGGATTGGGTTTAATAGCAAGCTAAAGACAGTGCCTTTCCATCGGCGTCTGCAAGAGGGGATCAACATTTAGATAGGGGTTTCAAGACAGTTATAACACAGCACCTGTTAGGGCTCAGCTCAGGCCAGGATTCTGTACGACCCTGCTGTGCAGCTGTGGGTCCAATCTGAACCTCAGCCAGGAACGCAGACCAGGACCGGCTCTGTCTCCTCCCACTGGCTTCTGATCTGACACCACACATAACAATGAAGCTCCTCTGTGAGTGCTTTGACTTCAGCAGGTCTGTAATCGAATGATATGGAATATGTTTGTGGTGATCTAGTAGACCCTGGAATGTAACTTGCACAATAAGGCCTGGTTTTAAAACTTTGTCATGGAGTTGCAGTATGAGGCAGCACAATTGTGTAACAGGCACAGTTTGTTTCAAAATATTCTGATGTTACAAGTTTTCCTTCTCACTGGAAATAAAGAGGAAGACTATGGGGAAAAAAGAGGAATCAAGAAAAAAAAAAAAGCAAATTAGAACTCTGACCAGGCCTCTGGGGACTACGTGTTTTGGACAGTTTAAATTACTATTGTAAATATCTCAAGTTAAACATACACTGAAGACATGGCGGTGAATTTTTTCCCACTCTCTTGAATGGAAAAATCTGTGCCCCCCAGCACCTCTCTCTTGGAATTCTGGTCTCTTGAGATAGGCAATATTAAAGAGGCTAATGTGACTAAAGGGCTCTGGGCTGTCCTTCTAGGGCTGCCTGCTTTCAATGTCCATTTATAACTAGATTGGTCCAAATAAGCAGAGGAAGCAAGAGCTGCACTTTCCCACAGTACTGCGAGGGGACAACATGACTACTCCTTTATAGTTCATGACTGCATGGAAACTGCACTCCCACTAAGAGCTCAGAATGGGTGGACTGGTGGACCGTAGCAGCCCAGATAACACAGCTTGACCAACACAGAATCTGATTTGCTAACTTGAAACCAACCATGCACACTGATAGCAACAGTGCTGGACAGAATCATGCGAGGAGCCATCGCTTCAAGCATAAGATTCGTTTTCCATTCCACAAAAATCCTTTTTTAATTCTGTGCAAAAAATAAAAAATACAATTTTACAACATTGCTATGTATTGCGTGGTTTCAGGTATGCAGACGACTGTTTCAAATGTGTTTTGTAATTATTGTGAGTACATATAGACTGAAGAAATTGTTTACATTGAGTTCAGTCACTTTCTTAAAATTCAGTTAAATGCTGACGATTGTACCCAGGTGCATGATAGCTTTCTTGTGCAGGTAACAAAATCTGCTCACCACCTGCCACGACCCAATTGTGCCAAGAAATGCTCTCTAAGACAAAGCCTGGGTGACCTCCACATCAGTACATCTTATGTTCCCTTACTCAACATGACTCCACTGAGATGCCTCATCTGCATGCCTGTGTCTTTGAACCCCCTTTGGTGCTTTTTCTGCAGCAGGTCCATTTTGTGGGTATCTGATTTCTTATGCTACAGCTTGAGACCTGTGGCTGGACTGTGACATTTTCGTTCTGGTTTTTAAAACTTCTGTAGCCATACACTCTGGAGGTTGTGACCTCTGTATGTGTGTGAGTGACAGGAAGGAACAGAGTCTTTTAAGAGGATTTACTGTGAATTAGCACGCTGATTTGATGCTCTTTTTCATTGTGCTCTGTTCTGACGAGGACAGACTAGCCTGGCCCCTTTACAGATGGGTAGATTGCATTTCACCGACTTTTTAAAAGCCGTGCACTCAACTGATATTTTTTTGGCAATGTCACTGGTCAGCTGTCACATCTGTCAAATTCATTTTTTTGAAGGAACATTTTAGGAATATGGAAATTCAAAAACTTGCATCATTTTTTTCCAAATTTATCTTCTGTGTTTACCGACACATGGTACACTAACTTCACAGACATCAGTCATTCACAAGGATGGATTGTCTGCTCACATTTGATATCCCAAACATAGAAAAGACAGTGAAAAGCTGAACCAAAGCAACCTTTCTTGTGCTTTCAAATTTTCACCAAGCTCAGACTGAACAAAGGAGCACAATGGTTGCTCAATGGTGAAGTGAGCCAGCTCTCTCTAATCAGTTTGGAGGGCAGCTGTCTAGCAAAGACTTGACAGTTACCATCCAGCTGGCTCAGACTCTGGGAACCAGTGAGAAAGGCTAAGATGCACTTTGCACCATTATAAGCATACTTTGTCTCTGTCTTAGTTGTTTTATTATTATTTTATTTTTTTTTACTTTCTTATTCCTCACACTATCTCTTTCTCTTTTTCCTCAAACACACAAAAAAGTAGCAAGATCACACTAGCGTTTTTGACTTTTACCCCCTGGTTAAACTATAATCTGTGGTTTTGTTCCAGGACTTCTTCCAGTATTTACAGTGTCATGTGGTTCAAGTTTCCCACATTATAGGGAACTGCATGTGGTGTGGGCTGCATGTGCAGTTTCCTGCAGATTAACTTTGTATGCCTCCCTCGTTACTGTGACAGACTGAATCAGGCTAATGTAAATAAGCATTCCTAACTTTCAACAAACCTATGGCCCCCTGAAAACCAAAAGCCCCTCTTGGTTGAAAGTGAGAGAATTCCATCAGGAGATCTAAACTTCCCTCTCTCCCAGATCTCAGGCTTGCCTTCCCACAGACGCCCGAGGCTCAATGACTTTGACTTCCCACATTTAAGAGTGTCTAAAAAAAGCATCTTTAAATTGCAACCATGAGCTGTGTCTCTTTCCCTCCTCCCACACACATGTTCTTACAATCTTGATGAGGGTCTTAAACGCAAGGGAAATTCTGATCTCCAGTGAAAAGTGTATTTCCTATTCCACCTATCATTTCTTCATACACAACACAGTAATAACTACTGTTGATCTGGGGGATGCATGCAAGAAAACAAGGAAGTGAAGAAGAAAGAAAAGGTGTGCTTAGACAGGAAGCCTTCTGTCTCACTTCACCAAGATGGCAGTGGTCTGTTTCTAAAGAATCTAAGAGTTTTACTCCTCCACACAATGAACTCACTTCCTGTCATTATTTACCGGGTGCCAGAAACTTGACCAACCGCGTCACACAGCATAAGAGAAGAAAAAGAAACTGAACTTTGTATATGTAGCTTGTTAAAGAGATTGAATATATATTTTTCAAAGTTTAGCTGTCAGTGTGTAAGTAATTAATCTTACTGTGAAAATTTTAAAACTCTTTGTAAATGTATCTACTCTGCAAGCTTTATCTTGCTCTGTGAGTTTTTCTTAGGCATGATAGTGTAGTTTGGAACTTGATCTCTGTGAGATAGTCTGTTAACACTCATCCCTTCAGAGATAGAGGGGGAATAGAGTGTTGAAGGTGTGTTATTGTTGCACTTTCAGCAAAACTATGCAGGCTCATTCACTGGGCCTGTATGATAAAGCTGGCATAAAATAGATTATACCACAACCAAAGTCTTATCATGCATACCACGGAGTAGGCCCACATCAGGGTTCATGAAAGCATCTACAAGCTTTCATAGTTATCACCAGCAGAAAGTAAAGAGCTGAGGTTGGAGATTTCATGGTCAACAGCAAGGCCAATGTGCACCTGGAGAGGGTTGCAGTAACAGATTCAGCGTGAAATGCATAAGCACATTTAGTCATGTGCTGCACTAAAGGACATATTCAAGAAGTTTACTTGAATAGTTTTTCTTTTTACGTCTACTTAACAACTGCTTAAGACCTCTATTCTTCTACAATTTAGAGAGAAACATTGAGCTTTTTATTTAGCTACATTTACCTGCCAGCTTTCAATTCTACAATAGAAAAAATGATGATGTATTGAAATTAGCTACACCATGACAAGCTGCAACAATGTGTTAGACTGCGACAGGCTGGTGACCTGTTCAGCGTGTACCCGCCTCTTGCCCTATGACAGCTGGGATAGCACCCCCACACCCACCCACCTCCCACCCCAGCCCTCACATCCCTCTCAACATCACCCTGAAGAAGAATATGGAGTGATAGATTGGTGGTAATAAGATATAAATATAGATAAATTACATTTTTCCAAAATTGATGTTATGTTGTTATGGTTGTTATGGTATGTACTGAATGTGAATTTGTACAACTATTAGATGTAAAATTCATCTAAGGGCATATTTTCTCAATTGCTATCAGATGTTGAATCCCAGCATTGCTTGATATGTTATCTGGCTCTGCTGTTTATAGATTTCTTTTCCCCTTGAAATAAGATAAAAAGAAGTTATCAGTGACTTTGTTGTGGGTGAAAAAGTAAGCACTTTGATGGCTATTTAAATTTACTTTTCCTATTGAAAGTCTGCGAAAGCTTAGTTTGTGGTCAAAGCAAAACTGTCACCAGTCAAGCATTATGTCACACATCACTGCTGCTAAGAGCCCCTGTTTCATCTCACAGACTGCTTTCAAAAACATACAACTCTATGAGGTTCTTAGCCAAACAGAAATATTTAATAAAGTCTGTCATGGTCCATGATTCACAATCCAAATGGCCCTTAGTGACCCTTTTATCTTTCCCCCTCAAGTCATTCATTGACACACACTGTAAAATAATGACAAATCCATGAGAGAGAACTAATTAGGTGTAAATGTTCCCAGTCTTTTCTATGTCTTGATTGCTTAATGAACATGATTATCGCCAATCAGTCTGGGGAAAGCAAATAAGTGTGTTGACAAATTCTACATGAACTCACTGAAAGAATATTAGTGTACTCTATACTGCTGTCATTATAAAACTTGCAGGTTAACAAAGCTATCATCGCTGATTTGTAGGGCCACATACAATTACAGACAAGTCAGAAATGATAGATAGATTGAGTCTGTACTCTTCCTAGCCCTCGTATTGCCAAACTTGCATTTGTATACTAATTTCTGGGTCACCCCTGCAGACAAAGAAAAAGAAAATATGAACAGAAATGGATAATAACCTCAGAGTCTTGGCCCGTTTTAGAAGATATGTGAGAGAAACACTTCCCCAGGGTCTCTCCCATGCCATTATCCCATTTCCCCTCTCCCCTTGCTGAATAGGACAATAACTGTAAATGGCAGCTACATAAAGCTTGCACCAGTACAGAAGTTCAATCTGTTACAGTGAAAGGGTTAGTCAGACCCACTTTTTGCAATAGGTCACAGATATGGATGTTTAGTCATGGCCACAATGATGGTTTGGTGTAAGGTTTTCAAATCCTGATGCAATGAATATTCAGAGTACAGTCACACACTCAGGCATGCAGACAAGCTCACACCCCTCCTTCTCAGTTCCCTGACATAAAGGCCAAAAACAACTATACACGTCCTCTCTAGGGTTTCATTAGATGGAAAAACATAAAAGATAAATAAATGAACTAACCCCAAAATTGTTGTGCTTGCGTGGGAGACTTCAAAATGCTCCAAAATAGTGTTCCGTAAGGCCAGAAGAATGAGGGTCTGCAACATTTCACCATACATGGGCTTGTTCTCAGTTCTCAATTCTCTGTCAAAACTGTCCACCACAGTCACTGCGGTGACCAGGCTCCTGCCACAGACTGCTGGGGATTGTGCATGTTTTTTGTGGGTTTTTTTCTTTTTTTCTTTTTTTTTTTTTGGGGGGGG
>NW_024582382.1:3632512-3722846 GCF_018398535.1 Haplochromis burtoni | reverse complement strand
CTTATTTAGGATAATAAATGTGTATGTATAGACATAGATATGATTGTTTATATAATGATAATTATATTTTATGTAAAAAGGATGGGGAGAGGAAGGAAGGGAAGGGGAAAAAGAGGGGAGGGGAAGGGAAGGGGAAAAAGAGGGGAGGGGAAGGGGGGGGAAAAAAGGAAAAAAAAAACTATGTCAATGTAAATGAGATATATACTTTGTTGCCTGATTTGAATAAAGAAAGGAAACTTTGTACACATACAGCCACATTTGAGCACATGTGTAAGCTTTTTTTGACTCTCTTGAATAGCATGATTGTCACTGTGTCTGTTCCTGGGGTTCTACTGACTGAAGTGGCTCCTGATAGACACAGATAGCTGTGATGAGGAATGGCGATGTTTCTGTTGTAGGACGGATAGACGGACAGACAGATGCACACAGACAAACACACACACACACACATACACACACACACACACACATACACACAAGGAAAAAGGAAGTAGTGATATGAAAAGACAAACAGCAGCAGGTTGCACATGCATCAGTTTCTTGATAACAGGAGTAAATGTTTAAGGAGTAACTTCAGGAGTCATTTATGGGAGGCTGAGAGACTCCCACAAGTCAGACCTTTTAGACGCTAGAATGACTCACACACATACATACACATGGACACATAGACCCACACACAATGATCAAGTTCAGACACAGCTGTTTTCATCACCTCAGACTTGCTGTGGTGTCATCGTACGTCCTGTATAATCCACTTTTTCTGTTTGTTTGAATTTATGTGCATGCAATGCATGTATTTCTTTGCGTGTGCATACATGACTATACATGCAGATCAGTGCTTTTGCAATCACAATGGACCCTCTTTGAAAGCTGTGTTTATTCTTCAATAAGCAACAGATGAATCCAAGTGACACAAAAATATATAGTGCCATATATCCTGCTCAAGAGAATCAGTGGTGATAATCCTGTATTCAGGGACCTTCTGACCTCCAGACTTTTAGTAGTGTTGGCACGTAGCAGTAACTGTCAGCCCTGCATCTATGGGAGATCTGTGTTTAATTTGCAAAAGCCAGCCTTGCCAGAGCACAGAGAGAGTGAGAATGAAGGAGACAGAAGGAGCTGGGGAAATAAAGCCAGTACTTTTGTCTGTGTATTTAAATGTTGAGAGAACATTGCTGAATGTGTTTTTGAACACTGAAAAGGGTGAATTGGGAAATCTCTGCAATATGCGCATAAGATGCATAGAGGAACTTTGAGACTTTTAGTGGTTGTGGTGTTATAAAAGAAATGTGCAAGTGGCTGTTTCAGTATGTGTGAAAGAAAGACGGGGAGTTTCTGCAAAACTGCATAATTAATAGTCTGTGTATGTCTGCCGATTACATTGGCACAGGTCTGTGCCCACAAGCTTGGGAGAATCCTTTGCTATCCAAGATTACCCAATTGCAAGAACAACCTATTACAAACAGACATCGTAGCAATCATCAGGAGCTGCTTGTACCAAAACCATGCACAGACAGAACAACTTACCCTCACGGAGGGTTTTTATGTTGAAATTATTGCTTTACTCTCAGTTCCTTGGATTGTGTGTACAGACTTGTGCAAGTGGGTGTGTAGAACTTGAAACTGTGGATGAAACTGACAGATAACGGTAATTTCTGTCAAGTTTTTCTGGTTCTGCTCAGTCACTGGGACTGTCAAGCTGAGGCATGCCCTTTTCCTTCCACCCTGGGAACCAAAACACTGAAGCTCGCTTGCCTAAGTGCCTGGCTGCTCTTACTGGGAGCTGTTCCCATCCTACTCATCTGTTTATTATTTTCCTGTGAGGGCTTGTGTTGTAAGAGGAGCAAGAAAGGGGGAGGTGGGGATCATATTGGAGGGAATATTCACTCATGTTTCATTGAGAATACCTCTAGAGATTG
Source organism: Haplochromis burtoni (assembly GCF_018398535.1). Lineage (NCBI taxonomy): Eukaryota > Metazoa > Chordata > Actinopteri > Cichliformes > Cichlidae > Haplochromis > Haplochromis burtoni. The sequence continues at coordinate 3,720,927 of NW_024582382.1, read as the reverse complement.
AGATGACAGATTTTTGAATACGAACAAGCCATGAAAATATCAGGAACCTGGGAAACATGTTCTGTCCAAAAGATTTGGTTAACAACTCTGATCGTGTAATAGTAAGCATTCCTTTTACTAGGTTTGGATTTAATGGAAAGTGGCTTTGTGAGGTAGTCCACTAGTTGGCTATGAACAAGAAAATGAGAACCCCTAACCTCAAGAACCAAGACAATGAAAACATACAGGAATGTCCCTGTTTGTACTATGTCGTCCTCCCCTGTTTCCAAGATTTGGCTGCAAGTTTCAACACCTAGTATTTCTACATGACTGATGAACATTGCTCATTCGTCACACTTGAGGTCACATTGACAGTTAGGTTACGTGAGCGAAACCCACAACAGCCAGACAGTCACAAACACAGATGGATTTGTCTATTTGTATGATCAGCATAAGTAGAATTGAGTTGCTAGCTGTGCAATGAGCTGTTTCCACTCCTGCCCCGAGGGCTCCTGGATGGAGTTTCACCATCAGCTGTGGGTTTTGTGTGCTGCAGCGAGTGGGCACTGGGTACATCCAACCTCTGACCTCCCCCCAACCTCAGGAGAAGAGGGCTTTTTACTGAGAAAGGGAAGACCCTCTTTCTGGTCCCACACTGTCCACTCAAAGTCACATTCCAAGGGATGCTTTTCCCACCATGAACCAAACATGTTACTCTGTTCATTTTTGAAAAAATGCCAAGGGAGTGGGTGATCACTTGAGTGGGGTCCTGCCCAGTACTCATGGCAGACTTGACCTTTGGCAAATACCACAGTTAGGCCATTCTCCATAGGTCAGGGAAAATATGGAGAGGGCCCTGATCTAGGTGAAAGGTCTGGTCCTTCTAATTTGATATAGAAACATTTAATTATAATCTGGTTGAAGACATTTGGGTCTTCTGGGATTTTCGTGACCAAATTCCTGTACAGGACCTAAGCACAAATGAACACTAACAATAGAGATCCACAATGAAAAGTATTTGTGCCCTTCCAGATTTTTTTTAACAAACATTTGTCATATTTGTCACACTCACATGTTTCAGATGATCAAACAAATATTAGAAAAAGATAAACCAAGTAAATGTAAAATGCAGTTTTTGAAATATGATTTCCTTTATGCCTAATAACCTGTTGTGGCACCCTTGGCAGGAAGAACTGCAGTCAAGCATTTGCAGTAACTGCCAATGAGTCTTTCACATCTCTGTGGAGGAATTCTAGCTCACTCTTCTTTAATTCAGCCACATTGGTGGGGTTTCAAGCATAAACAGCCAGTTTACGGTCATGTCAGATAATCTCAGACTAGGCCAATCAAAACTTTCATTGTTTTAAGATTTTTTTTATGTGTCTCTGATCATTGCCCCAAGCCTGCTTCAGATTCACTGCACAAACTGATGGCTGGTCATTCTTCACGATTTTCTGGTAGAGAGCAGAATTCATAGTTCCATTAGTTAAAGCAAGTCATCCAGGTCCTGAAGCAGCAAAACATCCTGTGACCAGATCACACTAATACTGCTCTGTTTGACTGTTGGTGTGAATTCTTTTTATGAAATGCTGTATTAGTTTCACATCAGATGTAATCAGTGCAAGCCTTTCAAAAAGTTCAACTTTTGTGTCACCAGTCCCCAGAATATTTTCCCAAAAAGTTGTGGGGCTCTTCAAGCTGTTTGGTAGGCCAGTGACTCCTGATAAGGTTCCCCACTGTTCCAAGTTCTAGCTGTTTTACTTTTTTTTCTCACATTGTCATTTGTCTGCCATAATCACACATTTGTCAGTATTGCTGTAATGTAACTAATGTAACTATTACTGCACTAAATTCAGTAATAACATTACAGTTACAACCTGCTTCTGTGCTCTTGTGCTACATTCACTTGTTTTCAGCTTCAGCTCTTTGCAAGCATCTGTACAGACAGCATGCTAATTCAAAGCTAGCCAAGAACCCACAATGATAATAAATCCATTGCCATTGCCAACCTCAGCACAGCAGCCAGACCCTGAACTTCAACAGGCAACAAAAGCAATGATGAACAGTCAGTCTGCAGCCTCCATTTCTAGCTGTTCATGTTTCTAGAGTGGAATCGGTTTGTGCTTGTATGTAAATACTAAAAGAAAGATCCTAGAGCTTATATTATTAACTGGTAATTACGAGACAGTGTGTTTCAGGTCATTTTATGAAATAATGAGAAAGTAATGTAACTATTAGTGCAATAAAATACTATAACATAGTGTATTGCTTTTAAAAAAAAGTTATGACTGATCTTAGCAGTCCATCCACATCTTAAGGATAAAGGACGCTCTTTCGAGGATGCCAGTGTTCACATTTTGGACAGAGAGGACAGATGGTTTGAAAGAGGATTGAAAGAAGCCATCTATGTCCACTGTGAGCGACCATCTTTGAACAGAGGCGGTGGTTTGCGACACCAACTGTCTGCCATCCAGTTTTGAGTTCCCTCCCCAGACGCCTTAACGCCCACTCACATCCTGGGCCATCTGACCTCAGGAAATCGCATGATAAGGTGGGCCAGGTTTCACAATGAGCTCATCCAAAACCCTGGCTGATTGGGACCCACACCCATTTTCACACCTTGGCTCAGGTGATTAGAGAATCATCAGGGGGTCCTTTTGTCCCTCTTTGGGGGGGGATACTCCCACTGGGTTTAAATCTGGGACTCTCCACCATTTGACCTTAGAACTGAAGAAGCTTCTCGGATGAGAGGTGAAACGTCTTCAAGCAACTTAAAGAAGTCCAGATGCTTTTCTTTGCAAGCTCCTTTGACTACGATGACCTGGATGACTGAGAACCTTCACAGACTTATGAGTGATCTGTTTTCTTTTTCCCCTAACAAATCAAATTATAATTTAAACAATTATATTTTGTATTTATTCGGATTATTCAGAAGAAACAGAAATACCCCACACAGCTTTCTCAAGTTAGTTTTAACTCAGGCCCTAAATATATACAAAATATAAACAAATGTAAAGGATATAGGGAAAGTTATTCAAATTTAGTAATTTATTTATAAACTTTATTTATAAGGACATGTTATATGCTGCTATGATGTGCAGGATGAGTGATTAGTCTTTGAATAGCACTACTGTAGCATACAGAAAGGTTTAGAAATGTAACATAGCCTACATTCAGCCAATGCCACAGTAGTATCTCCCATGCAATTTAGTGAATTTCAAGTATTTACCAGCATGGAGATCTCTTTACCCTTGGCTCTCACAAGCAGCTGTCTAGCTATACATCCATTTTTAACAGCTTTTCCAGTTCAGGGGATTCTTTTCCAGTATAAAAATTTACACCCACACTCATGAGCAATTTAGAATTATTAATTAAGAAGACATACAGATTCTAACCCAGAACTTTCTTAAGGCCACCATACTAACATCTCCACCACAGTACTGTCCATCTATCTAATTTATTCATGCAACTGATGTCACTGCACTATTAAGTTTGCAAAGTTAGATAACGAACATTGAACTAAGCTGAGCTTCACAGCAGTGTCTGTTCTGTAATAAATAAGTTATTACATCCAGTTAAGCTAACCTCTTTGTTCCCTACCCTCTCCTAATTTAGTCCATGATAAATATTATACTTAAGTGGAATTTATAGTTCAGCAGGGAGAGTGCATTCCCAGTCTGTTGGCAGTCCAGATACCTGCAGAGAACTGCACCCCTTTTGCGGTTTTGCCATCCCCAGTGAACTCCATTGTTGCTCTTTTACTCATTACAGCCCAGTAAGTATTTGGCAAATGACTACATAATCTGCTTCTAGCATTATGCAGAAACAATTATGAAAATACCCAAATCCAACTGTGAAAGACATATTTTAAGTTTAGTCTGGCACAAAGCTGAGATGCCTTTTTTTTTACCTGTGATATTTAAAATGAACATGTGTTTTATTTTCATTATCAAAAGATTTTTTCACAACACATATACACTATCAACATTATGACCACCTCCCTCTGCCTGAAGGCGTGAAGTTTACAGGGAGAGCAGTTGCAGTCGCACATATTGTCCTTGCTTTGAAATACGAGGCCTTTCCCAATAAGATTTTAAATATTTAATACTGAAAACTGCAAACTATTTATTTCTGAAAGTGACATTTGAAAATCTAAAAAGTGCTAGCTTTATACATACAAATTTATGTTGTATATATATTTTGGGTTTCAGTGATACTGCCTTAACTTCTGTGTAAATTTTCCTTGTCCAGAGCATTTCTGAGCAGGTTCTGTTGAAGGCATTTTGTTTTGATTCATGCTCATGTAGCTACCTTTACCTGCACTATAAGCTTGAACAAGAGTACTTCTCCCTCAGGGGTGCCCTTTACAGTGCAACACTTCCCCCCCAGCAACCGCAACCAGGCTTTTCACATACAAGCGAAGTTAATGTGTGTGAGGTCTCTCTGTTAGAGCCTCAGGGAGATACACACCATCTAGTAGATTAGATAGAAAGAATGTGAAAGCAAGAAAACAAATCAGAGAGAAGAAGAGAGCTGTGGTGTGATTTTCTTTGCTTAGAGTTAGGAGGAGAAATAATTTAAAATCCAAAAATGAGGAAGCAGGGGAAGCAGAAGAAAGTCATTGAAAGTATCTGTTAATAACAGACACACTGAGAGAGAGACAGAAATGGAGAGGGAGTCCGGCCAAATGACAGAGGCGTGTTTGTATTCTGATTAGACTGAGCCAAATGGAGGTGGCTACACCAGTGGAGATAACAACAAAGACATCTCTTCACTCGGCACAAAGCTATGAACATCTTTTCACGGTCAATCGGAGGAGGCATTCTTTTGTTTTGATAAAATAAATAAATAAATCAAATCGGGGGTGTGTGTGTGGGGGGGTGAGGAGAATCAGTCTTGCTGGAGCCATAAATGCCACACAAAGAAGACTGTTCATCTCATCTTAAATGAAGGAGATGATCACATGCCTATTGGTTCTGCATTCTGTGAGCATGTTCCATATGCTTAAGTGAGGGACTTTTTTAAACTCTGTTATAATTAGGTTCTTATGAACTTGGATTTTGAATGTCTATTCACTCTCACCTTTGCTGCCAAAATGTGATGCACTCAAGCTGAATAAACAATGATCTGGCCTCTTTGGGTTAAGACAGGCTTCCTGGTGTGGGTGTGCCTGAACCCTTTTAGGTTTCTCATCTTTGGCGACTGTAAATAGATCATACCCATGGCAGGGCTGATCAGAGAGGCTGGGATACAGCCAGGGTTGCCAGGCAAGGGAAAACTTCAACAGCAATAGATTCTCTGATGAGGTAACTGTATCACACAGAGAGTAAGGACTAAGGGCTATCTGTGTAGTCTTCTTTCCATCTGACTCATCCATGCATGCACATGAACATCCACTAAACTCTGGCTGCCAGAGGCATAAGGGGAAACACAACCATCCTCGAGAAACAAATTAAAAGCATCCGATGGTTGGAAATATTCCCTCCTCTGTGTTGGTTGAACCAGAAAGCAAAGCCTGTTGTTATTTTTCTGTAAATTAAAAATATAAATGCTTCACAGCATGAAATTCCCAGACACTAAATTAAAACACAGAGTAAGAGAAACAGGAAGATGCAGTGAGAGATTATAATTTAGAGAAAGAAACAGGAGTTGTCTAAAAAGTATGAAAAGAGAGATTTGTTAATCTAACTGTTCATACTGGTGATTGTGCTTTTGTTCATTTCTCTTTGGACTCATGCTTCTTGCCCTGTCTTGCCCTCTCAAACAGGAGTTTCTGGTTTTGAGTAAGATTTGTGCAATGACGCCAGTGGCTTTGCTGTCAGGCTTATCTTATGGAATATTACACCAGGCTGACCTCACTGTCCAAAAAAAAAAAAAAAAAAAAAAAGCTGATCGTGTTACCCCAGCTCAGATTACATCATCTTTAAGCCCCGCACAATCAACCACCATCCCCTTATTTAAGATGTATAATGCCTGTACACAGATTGAACCTTCTAATCACAGGACGGCAGTCTGTCAAACTGGTAATTTTGAGAATATGAACAAAGCAGAACAATACGACTTGGTAGTAGGCAAACTGAGTCGTGGTCTGGAAATTCCTGACAGAGTGTTTATGTTCTGGAAGAGCTGTGGCGAAAGTGGACAACACTAATGTTATAATGACTGTGACAATAGGAGTTCTGTGTCTGTAAAACCATTTGTATGGCGAGGGCCAAGATTTTTTTTTTATTCTAAATAATCCTGAATGACCTTGAAAACAAGCTCTACTCAGAATGTGAGCTAATGACGCCCTCTCCAAGTGACCCATGTTGAGTCTGTAAGAGGTCATTGCACAGTGGAGCTATCGAGGACAGTGGAAAGGGGAGCCAGACAGTGTGGCTCAGATATAATGAAAGGAAAGAGAAAGGGAATGTCAGAAATCAAGAAGTGACAGAAAACAAGGGAGATGGAGAAGAGGTTGTGCTTTTTGTTTCTCTCTGTGGATTATGCTGCCCTAATGAACCCAGCTACCAAAAGTCAGCCACAGGGCAACTAGGGCTTCTCCTGTTTTTATTATATGAAGACAGATAGTTCCCCTCAGACCTCACTTCAACTTTAAGGATAGTTATGTGCCCCATGTGGCTACATCTCCATTCACAGCCTCGTTCACCCTATGCAGCCTCGTTCCAGGTTTTCTCTGCCACTTAAACCCATTTCTCCCATAAGCATTAAACCTTTAAGAACTGTTGCTTTAACTTAAATTTTGTCTAATGTCTACTGCGTACCAGTAAAGCAGTTTCTGACTCCTTTGAACAAATTGCAAATTCTTGGTTGATATGATGATTTTCAATTGTTTCCTGTACACACAGGCTGTGTTGTTTAAAATGAAATAAATTGCAACAATTTGTGAGGAGGAGGAGCTTGCTCAGATAAACTTTTATGAGGACAGCAGCCTCCTGTGAAAAAGGAAGACGAGTAAGGATGTGTGCAAGGAGAAGACAACAGAGCACAGAAAGATGCAGAAGAGTACAAAGTATAGTTATGGCATACACAGTTAATCTCTCAATTATACCTTTCTGTTCCTATGGAAATTAATGCAGCCATTTTTATTATTTTTTCTGTAATATTATTCACAGATAGTCAAAATGTTTTTAAATAGAAATTGGAGTAAAAATAGAAGTTGGATAATCCTAGCTGACCTGGGATGAAACTGAAGCACCCTGTCTAGACGTCAGCATCACTTTGAGTAGCATCCCACGGCTCTGTCTCTTTCCCTTTCTCTTTGCCTTTTTGCACTTCCCTTCTCTTCCTGTCTGCCCTCATTTTCACAGCTTGGTTCTCACAAATTTCTGCCCTTTGCATCTATCTTTTCTTTTTGATCTTTGACTCTCTGTTTTCTTATTACTGTCGGTTTCAGGCTTAGGTGTGGTTATTTGGTGGTGATGATGACAGTGAAAGCTGGATGTGGTAAAATGCCCATGCAGACAGATTGAAAAGAATGTATCCCACTAACATGCCAAAGATAACTACTGAGGTTCTCCTTCTTTCATTCAGCTGTTTGTACTCATATATTTTCTGTCCGAAAATGCAAGTGGTTGACTGCTAAGTACACATCAATGCTGCATAAGGGCAGAGCCAGAGTATGTTTACAGGCTCAGAAATTGTGACAGGGTTACAATTAAGGGAAGACCTAACCACATCGCATTACCCTCATTATATTGCAATGACATTCTCAATTGTGAAACAAAGGTACAAAACAATGGTTTAATAAGACCTCTTGTTTAATGAGACTTTGCTTTAACTCTTGTGTTCATTCAGTTAGTAAATAGGTCTTCCATTCAGGTCTAGGCACCCTAATTCTCATTTTCCCAAGTGCGACACACCGCACCCCCTGCCATTAGCCTTCGGTGTCCCACATTGGGTCTTGGCATCCCCCTGAACATTCAGAACATACAGACTCCTCCCCCAACCTCCTCAGATTCCCTATTCCCCTTCCCCTCCAACCCCTGTACACACACCCATTTGATTGTGATTGACAGTGTCTTTGTTCCATTGTGCTGAGCTGTCGCCTCTGATGAAGACACATACACAGAGCCGAGGCACTGCACTCATTGTACACTGTGCAGAAACTACAGGTCTGCAACCAGTTGCACTGTCTGTGCATTCAGACTAGGTGTGCGTAAACAGCTTTGTGCATGGAAGGTCATAGCAAAATATGATAGGACAGAGTGCGTAGGAAGAATGGCTAGACTGCTTTGGCCATACTGCAGGCCTCACCCACTGTGGACCAGGACCAGGGGGTCCAGGCCTGATAGGCTAAGAGGGCCAGCTGGAGAGGGAGGCTCGGGGCTGCGCAAAATGTGTCTGAGGTTGTCAATAGTTTTCACCCCTCCTCAGGGATGGGAACCAGGTCACATTCTCTCACACGGCACAAAGCCGGGTGTGTGTGTGAGAGGGTTGGGGGTTCAAGGGAGGGGTTTTGATGGGGAGCAGGCCATGACCTCTTTATATCCATCAACAGATCACTATCTTGGCCCATAGACATGGTCTTATAACACATTCACAAACACATTCACATGCATGCAAACACATGCTAATTTTTGTGCATGAGCACAGACAATTTGTCTCACTGACAAAAATTTAAGTGTGTGCTCAAAAATTGGCCTTATGCAGGAGTTTTTGTTTTGACCTGTGTATGAAATTAAAAAATGATTTTTGAACACATTCTCTTATTATATTTTTTTCAACCAGTATTTTCAAAATATCCATAGGGTTTAACCTTGATACATTTATTACTAATAGATAAATTGTTACAAATATAGCTAGTGAAAAATAAGTGTAATGGCCAGTTTCTCAAACTAATTTAATTAAATATTGTCCTACTTGTCTGTCTCAAGTAGATACCAGTTCCTGGACAACTTCAGCTGCTTCTCAGCAGTAGGAAAACACAGGTGAAGTAAATTTCACTGCACCAGATGTCTCAGTAAACCATACTGGTGAGCCAGAAAGCACAATGTCAGGACCCCAGAACTACTTCAGGCAAATGGAATATTTTGTTGAAAACTGTGCTTTTATGTGAATAATACTGTAAAAAAATCAGTGCATGTCCCGTGTAATCCACAGGTTCGGAATCAGGGTAAAACAGTGAAATGCCGCCCCCCTGTGGTGTTGACTGAGTCTGTCAGACAGAGAGCTTTCAAAGTCAAAGTGGTCACGTTTTTTGTTATTTGTGTTCTTAAAAAAACATTCAGAGTAAATCAGAATTCACTTTATTTTTTCCATTAATTTGCTTGGTAAAAGTATCTGATCCAGCCCTTCGTAAAACTTGAAAAAACAAACCCAAACCAAAACAAACAAACATTCGGTTTATCAAAGATTAGAAATATGATTCAACAGCAGTTATGACCATGCGAACATTATATTAAGATGAACATAAAATTAAGGGCACTGAAGAACAAAAGATGAAATATTTATATATATATTTATCATATATTCTGACTCTGTCTTATATGTCATTACTCTGATGAGTAATGAAGCAATACCTAGGTTGCAACTTATGGTATTGTGATTGTGATATTTATTATAATTTTATGGTTTCTCTCATCATCTTAATTTATTTCTTGTGCTTTGACATCTGTCCATGTGTTTCAATCTTAAGTTCCATCTTTACGTTTTCATTTAACAACATATATATCCAACAACTTACAAAGCAGCTGTTCAGTTCTTGTCATACTACCCAGACTCTGGCATGAGTTCCTCGTCATATTATATATACAATAATCCAATGTGTGTGTTGTTTGTATGTGTGTGTTGTGGTGTATGCATGTTTCTGTGTCAGTACATAAGGTCACCCTATATATAACATCTCTGTGACAAACTTGTGCAGCTGTGCATGTTGTCTTGAGAAGCTTATTGTGGCTCTGTCTTTAAACTAAAAGGTGGCTCTTCTCTCCAGGTTACTTGCTCTAGTCTAGCCTGTTCAGGAAACCTCCGTTCAACAAACTGGGAGGTTAAAGTTAAGTGACAGAATTACACACTCCATCTTCAGTTAGGTGAGATAGTGCGTCTACGCAGGCAGCTGCACGTCAAACACTTGAGGATGCTCATGGTGATGTGCATGAGAGGGCCGAAATTGAAGAGTAGATTGTAGAATGTGTTTACAGACAGGCCTCCAGTCTCATCGGCATATTTCAGGGCCACAATGGGTGTGTAGAGGCTGTTGGTCAGATTCCTGAAGCGAGGGTTGTTTGACTCAATAACCTTTTTAGTGCACTGGAAAAGACAAGAAGCAACAGAACATTTTAACGGCTGCACGCAGAACATCAACACAAATTCCTGAACTGGGTTCAGTGTAGGGGTTAGAAACCAATTCTTTTACCTTAGCTATGTCATCTGGTGTTTGGCCCATGGCCTCAAATATATCTATTGATGATGGCAGGTATACGTCTTTAAAATAACGAACTGTGTCAGCATCCGCACCCGGATACTCCATCTTAGCCACATCCTCCATCATTTTCGTTTCAAATTCAGTGTGCACTGGGCCAGGCTCAATCATGGACAACCTGGGGTAAGTTAGATACAGTGTGATCAGTGGGGATGGTATTTTCAGTTGAAAATAAAGACACATGTGAAGGAAGAATAGAGGAAAGAGGGTAATCTACCTGATATTGAACTTCATCAGTTGCACAGCCAAACTCTCACAGAAGCCCTCCATTGCAAACTTAGAAGCAGTGTAAACATCGTTGAATACCACACCTGATTAAAGAACAACAAGAGGAGATAAAGAAGCTCAATGCACCGTAGAATGAGATTTCAAAGTACTCAATCAAGAATAGAAATCACTCACTTGATTTACAGATAAAGGACTAGGGTTAAAAAAAAGTAGCAGGCAGGACAACACAAGTGTCAGACATTATGCAAGCTAATTCAGCAGTTTATCAGAAAGCGTCCAACCTGCTTTGCTGGAGGCCACCATTATGCTACTTCAAACAAGTTAAAACAAACACTAAAAATTCTTTGCAAGAACTTGCAGTTTGACTCAAATTACTGTAAGTTGTCAGAGCTTTACTGGAAATGTGAAACAGAGACCAACGAATAATAATATTAATATAATAATGAATTTTAAAAAATCATTTAAATTACCTAACAGTTTCATCTACTAAATCTACAGATATAACTTCAAACCATAAAGATAAAAATGCTGTTAACTTTCCTTTTGGATAAAACAATGTCAGCTTATACCAAGCTAAAATTTTGGAACACGTGCAGAGTGTTTTGCAAGTCATTATGAGTGATTATGGAGACTGTTGACTGTTTAATCGTCAAAATGTATATTCAATATGTTCTCTTTTGATATGCAGGAATCCAGTAAGCCTTATACCAACCAAAGTTGCCAGATTAAGAACCTACATGTAGCTTAATAGATTACAATAAACGGTCTATTACACAGTTTATTGTAATTTGTCATTCTCAAAATGTTTTTGACGTTCAGTTAGAATAGCACTACAAATTTTCTTATGCATAACTAATTATACTCATACCCTGAAGACCCATGACGCTGCTCATGACGATAATGTGCCCTGAACGCCTCTTCTTCATGTCTGGCATCACTTCTTTGATCATACGAACCACTCCAAAGAAGTTGGTCTCAAATACTTTTTTCATCTCCTCAATGCTGATGCTTTCCACAGGTCCAAGCAAGCCCACACCTGCATTGTTGACTGGCAGGAAACAGACACACAGATTATGTAAATGCAATGATCAAAAAACAAAAACAAACAGAAATAGAGCGATATTTGACTTTATTACTTCATTAGACCATTTGTTAGTTAAAGCTGGTTTTATGTCTGTGAAGGTTCTCAGTCATCCAGGTCATCGTAGTCAAAGGAGCTTGTAAAGAAAAGCGTCTGGACTTCCGAGAAGCTTCTTCAGTTCTAAGGTCAAATGGCAGAGAGTCCTAGATTGATCTTAGAACTGAAGAAGCTTCTCGGATGAGAGGTGAAACGTCTTCAAGCAACTTAAAGAAGTCCAGACGCTTTTCTTTACAAGCTCCTTTGACAAAGCTGATTTTACTTGATACTGCCACCAGATGTCAGTATGTGACAACAGCATGAAGGTCTGACGTAACACCAGGCTGAAGAGCCTTTGGGTCTTGAGTAATTAGGCGAAAGGGGATTTAATGCTGGATTTAGACTAAGATGGAGACAGGTTTATAAATAAATACTTTATCCAGGCTAAAGGTTTAAGGACCATAAGTGAAAAGCGTTACGTATTCAGAAGATCTGGTAAAATGGACTTTACTGCACTATAAAATTACTTGATAAATTCTGGATCACACATTGTGAGATTTTAGTTGTGAGGATTACTATTCAGAAAAATAAAGTATTGCAGCTGCACAGTGCTGTAAGCTTAGCTTCAGCTATCTTTCTCTCGGGTTATTAATGTGGTAGCCCATTCAGTTTTGGTCCATAATCTTTCTGACCACTGGAATTTTAAGACTCAGACTCCTCCCTCCACATACTCTAAGTGTCAACTGCGCAGTGCAACTACTGTTTAAAATATTTGTTTCACAAATAATCAAAGCCTTTCTCCTGAACTGTTGTTATAACTTTAGCAATAGCACAGGGCTTTACTTTTTATAAATACATGTATATTATTATCATTCCCACTGCACTTTATGTTCATATTGTAACCATCTGTACATATTATAGTGTTTTTGCATACATCTCTAATTCTTGAGCTGCTGTAAACAGTTGAATTTCCCCAGTGTGTGATTAAATAAAATCTATGTCTATGATATTATAAATAGCATAGACTTTCTATTGAATACGCAAAACTATAAAATGAAGCAGAACGATAGTGTTCCATCATATGTTAAAAAAATAATTCTGTGTATAAACTCTTGTAAAACACATAATAAAAAAACAAACATACACTTATCCAAGGACAGAGAATCGATCATCATGACCTGCTTTTTAAAGAGATATACACTTTGTGTCCCACTCACTCAGAATATCAATATGGCGGTCCTTAACGTTATTGACGCACTGCCTGACGGACTCATCGCTACACACATCTAATGGAAGCAACGTCAAGGTCTTTCCATATGCGTCTCCAGCTGCCTCCACCAACTTGTCCTTCTTCTTCAGGTCCCGCATCGTGGCAATGACTGATAGGGAGACACAGAGAACTGTATGGAGATAATGTGGCTTCAGACTTTGCAAAAATAGATATGATAGCGGAAAAGTGTCATCTAACACAACTTGAAGCGGCAAAGAAATGTTTAGGAATGTGAGGAGCACTTAAAATTATCAGTACTGGAACAGTTTATTATTTTAAGATATTAATGCATTTACACATTTTTCTGACTATCACTGTTGCATTTAATATGAAAGTATTAATGCAATCATTATATTTTTAATGCTGAGGAAGTGACAGAGGACTCAAGTGACGTTACTAAATTAACTTTTTTTCTTGGACAAACACACCAGTGTAAAAACAAACAAGCACCCACACATGCTCAGATAGTGACACTCAGACGTGTGGGTCAGAGTTCCTGGAAAAGACCACGCCTGTTAGTTTACAGGGGACAGAATTGATTTCCTCTGAACTTTACCCGCTGGGGAACATTAACCTACATAAAGCGGAGGAATCTACCATGACCAACAACAATGAATATAAGCGCCGCTGACTTGGCTTCCACAGCTTCTTCCTTTTTGTGTGCTCTGCTTACACTTGGCAGACTGGCGTTATGTAACTGAGAAAACAGAGGCACTGGTGTTGCACAATGGCAATAGGCAGGAATAAACAACCTCTTATTCAAATTTTCACCTAAGTCTACCTGTTGTCATTGGCAGACAAAAGCAAATCCTCACCTTATTCTCATGTGAACAGAGATGAGGTTGGATAAGTAATCAGATTTGGACCACTTTGCTGTGGAGGCTTGGACTGCTGTGCAGTGTTACTGATGCAACATGATGTATAACAATGTCTATCTATCTGTCTGTCTGTGTGTCTGTCATATATGCTCTACGCATAAACAACATCTTATGAAGAGTAATTGGGTCTCCTTGAGACCAGGGTGTCCAGGAAGGGTTTCAAGGAAGCAACAGAAAGCTTTGCGTTTTGATTGAGACATGAACAAGAGGTCTATTGTTCTAAATGCTCCTGAAGGAATTACAACTGGGCAGCTTAACTATTCTTGAATGAACCACACTGCAAACACAGGGGTATTTTAAGGCCTTCTCTGAATTTCATCCATGTCACTGCAACTAATTCCTACTTTATCCACAACGCAATATTTAATCGCTGCTGGATTTCCTAAGGAATAGAGCAGATCAATGCAATCGCCAAGATGTGGCCTTATTGAAAGCAGGTCACACTGTTCAAACCAAACCAGTGTTGGGAGGGAGGGAGGTTTTGTTTTCCTCATCTATTTCGCAGTAATAAATCCCATCATATCCCAGTGGCCCTAACAAGAGACAGAGGAAAAAAAAAAAAACAAAAAAAAAACAAGGTTTACTGAACCCTGTCCAGTTGTTCATACCATGTTAATAATGACAATTCTAACTGTCCATAACCTGTCAAAGTAAGAAAGGGCTGACTGTAGCTTTATGGCAAATTATACAGTTTAGAGTCATAGCTAAAAACAAAATCTGGTCACAAGGCTCTTGGTACAAACCCCTCTAACATAATTCTGTCTGAGGCTCCACAAATTGACACAGGAGGATTTTTTGATTCAGTTCTACTTCCTCCAGTGACATTAATAATAGCTGGGAAGCAGGAGAGGACCAACAGTGTCAAAGTGTGAAACCTTAACTCCACTGCCTACCAATGAAGACTTCAAACAAGGCCCTTGCTTTAGAGTGAACCCTCGCTTGTACAGGTCTCAAACTTTGTCCCCCTTTCAACACTCGCTCCAGTGAGGGGACTATGGGCACATTAGACACGGCACTAAACCGGAGCAGGCGGTCTACAATTCACTGCAATAAAAGGGGGCTTTGTGCTGGAGAAGTCACTTGAAAGAGAACTGACAAGACCTCTTTTATGAATCCTGCCTGGCAAGCGGCATCCTTGCAGAGCCCTACCCTGGAAACTGCGCTTTCAGATGATAATAGTCGAGTCAAAGGGGCGACTGAATCCCAGTGCTTACAAAGGGATATGGATCCGATATTACAGGGGTTAGCATTTTAATTTAACCCACGCTAGATCACGTATGAGCGTTTAGACGGAGCGTTGCGCATGAAACTTGATCAAACTTTATGCGTAAAGGAAGCTTGCAGCGTGTTGCAGGGAAAAATAAGCACGAAATTGTATTTCAAGCGAACCACAATATTGCAGGCTTGTTACAAACAGGTCCGATCAAACAAACAATGTAGAAGAAAGCGCATTTACCATGGTAACGACTCTTTTCATCTTTGGCCAGGATGACGGCAATTCGTAACCCGATGCCGGAGGAGCAGCCGGTGATCAGCACAACTTTCTGCCCACTGTTCGCCATGATTTGTCCGTATACGCGCAGTGTTTTTCAGGGGTCTTCTGCTCCAGATGGTCCCAGCCGAGGGAGCTACCGATAACCGAACTTTAAAAAACTAAAGCCGATCATGCAGCCACAGCAGCCATGTGAGCGCCTAATTCAGTCACATGTTTCATAAAAATCAGTAAACACCCCCCCCTCAAAAAAAGACGTGATACCGCAAACACCCCTTGCAGTTACTTGATAGGTGCCAACTGCCCTAGAAAAAGTAGCCTAGTTAATTTCCTTAAAAATGTGTGGACTTGCACGCGCGTGCGTGGAGGGGGCAGTGCTTATTTGATTTCTGAGTTGGTGACCCCAGCAACTGTAAGAGTAATCATGGAGTTAATCGTCACAATGCTCCAGATAAAACCTTGATCAGGGCTTTTTCAATAAGTTGCCTATCCTATGATTCAACACTGTAATACGTTAATTTAATTAGAATCTACTTAGCATAAACTAAAAATAAGCTAAAGCACACTATTTAAACGGGCTTTTAAAATAACAGGTCCACATATAGCTTCACACACAGACACGGAGAAATACACACACATATACTCTCCAGCTTTAGGTTATTTATAAAACATTCCAACCTTTGCTGAAATTTAGTTTGAAAGGTATTTACTTAATGCTCTGCGTTCCACTGACACCTAGTGGTAAGGCAGGCGCAGCGCACTGAAATAGCACTGAGGCTTTCTGAACTCATCGTGCAGGCAAAAATTAACATAAACAATGTTAACTGCGATATTGTTGTCCATTCAGGTAATAAGGCTATTAAAAACATAGGATGAATATTCAGAGTTTGTTTTTCAGCAGTGCTGTTACCGAATGGCTGTTATGTTGACCAGTGGACTCTGTTCTTGGCTCATGTTGTGAGGGGTCAAAGGTGCTCTGATAAGACCTCAAATGAAACTTGCTTCTTTTTTCTGATGAAATACTGTAGTGCAGTACTCAGCGTCTGTCATGTTTGGGCCTGTTGCTAAATGTGATGCAAGCACGTGCAAACTGTTACACTGAAAAAGGAATGATTCTCACACAATGGTAGAAGAGTAAACATGTATGCTTTTTGATCAAAGTTTTGACTGGTTGTTCAGGAAGATGGTGTATGATTGGGGAAGAGTGCACACATAAAATTAGTGAATTAGTGTTTGTAATACGTTTGTTCAGAGGTTAATGCCATTTTGTTTGGTTGATTAGTTAAGGGTCATTATTTGATGTCAGCTGCATTTGTTAATGTCAAGAAAGATTTGTCAGCTGTGATAGTCAGAAGAAGAGATGCTGAGAAATGGTCATTTGGTGTCATTCTGTGCTGCTTTATATGGTATGACATATATGGTGGATGCTTCTAGCCCTTGCTCTAAAGAGTAATCTAAGGTAATTATCCATCCATCCATTCTCTTCTGCTTATCCATATCAGGTTCACGGGGGCTGGAGCCTATTTTAAAGTGACTAATAAGTGAATAAGCTATTGAAAGTAATCAGTATTTCACATACTTCCACTTACAATTCTTATGGTTACATTTCCCTTTTACAAAAGTCTTTGCATTTATTTAACTACTATGTGGATCTGGATGGTGTAAACTTGTAGCTGCCTGTAGCTGCTTGTTTCCCCTGTATTGCTGGTTCAGCTAAGAAATAGAATTAGCATTTTTCCATTGACAACAATTATTAAATACATGAAAACATGACATTAGGGATTGCTACTGTATTTAAATAAATCAAATAAGAACCTTAATTCAACATGATAATTAAGGGCTTTTGGCATCTATTGGCACTCAGTAGCATTTTTTTTTTTTGGTTTAGTCCTTACACGATTCGCACTGCTGAAATAGAACAATTTACCTATTTTTACACAATTTTACACTTTTTTGGCAAATCCTGTCAAAGTTAATCTAACTGATTCAAAAGCAGCTGTAAAGTGCCATGTTTTCTTTTAGCTCTCTAATCACCCTGTTCCCACTGCTGCAAAGCACACCACAGCTTGATGTTTTCACCACCACACTTCAACAACAGATGATATTAGACAATGATGTGCAGTGCCTGGTTTTAAGCAAATGTAATGTTTTGAGGTCTGCTCAGATCAACATTTCACTCACTGGACAAAAGAAATGTCATCTGTGTCATCTGTCAAATGCTTTAAAATGCTGTTTTGGAAATATACCTTGAGGCCTTCTGTTCAGGGACTGTTCAACCGTAAAGGCCAGACTGGTTAAATTCAGCTAACCTTGTTGAGGTGCTGGCATGTTCTTCCAGGTCCTGAAGCTCTTTGAGAGTGATTTTTGCATTCTTGGTCACCTCCCAGTTTGCTCTTTTACTCAATACAGCAGGACAACTAGTAGCTTCAAACCTCATCCATTACTGAGGCTACTGCGCTACAAACAATACTTAAGAAATGCTTCTGAATTCCTGGTTTTATTTGCTTTACCCTGATCTATTCATTTCTTTCTAAATTATTTAGTTTGAACGGGTGGGCTCCAGTAAAGCTGTATATACATCATGAGGATATTTAAAGCAAACAGGATGCACCCGACTACAGACCAGAGTGCCACAGCAAAAAGTATAAAAACATCTACATATGAGAGATTTTCTTTTTTTTTTCTTTAATAAATTTCTAATCCTTTCTATAAACAAAATTGCACTATTATCATGAGTTCATAAGAGTACATTGGGAAAATGCCAATTATATTCATTTAAAATGATTGTGGAAGGGGTCTGAATGCTTTCTGTGACTGTTTTATTCAAAATTAGAACACACAGTACAAAAGTGATTGTCATAGACTTCTAGTCATCACTGCTTGTGATAAAGACCATATTTTGCTGACAACACAGAGTAGACTTTCAGCCTACACTGATTGAGACCCAGTTTTTTTCTTGCTGTCTCACAAAGCTAATGACAGCTTATTTAAAACCTAATTGTCACAGTGAAAACAGAAATTAAAATTAGATCATTAAAGTAACAGAATTTGCATTGTCAGATAAACCAGACTTTTACAACAGCAGGTGTTTCAGTGTAAATTAAGCTTATATACTTGTTTATACTCAATCATTTGGCTTACTGATATTTAAGTGTCAGAACAGATCAGTAAAACCATAAGCAACCAAAAGTAGTAATATATGAAAAAAAATGCCTATATATTATTCATGGTTCTGCAAAATAAGAAAAAAAACTGTGCAATTATTAGCAACAAATTAATGACCTTTTATATTATTTATGGCCCATTGAGGCCTGAGCATATATATAATATATAAAATTGAATAAAACATCACTCAGACCTTAGGAGAAACTAGTCTTAAAGCAAGAGTCGTCTTCACAAAAATAAGTCACCACATAGGCTACTCATTAAAATACATGGACTTTCCAAAATGCATTATTTTTATGTTACAAATCAAATTCAATGAAGCATATATATGGTTCCTTGTCTGTTTATGATATATATAAATGTGTATATAAAAACTACCTGCAGAAACTACAGGAAAATAAATACATATAAGTTAAAAGGAACATTTATTTATGAACATTTTCCTTGATTCACTCTCATAAATATAACACACAGATCAAAATGCAAAGTACAAAAACATTTATACTTTTCTTTAAAGCTTTAAGTTAGTTCACTGAACTGAGCACACACATATAGTCTAATACAGGCTGAGCTATTCTATGACATAGCACTTGATGGGATGGCTTCCATAAAAGAGCCAGGTAGACAGCTGCAAAAGAAAATTAAGTGGATTTTTGGGTCAGTGTCCAGCCAAATTTAAAAGAAAACAGTGAAGTGTAGATCTTCTTACAACCAAAATATATTAAGATCGAAATTGTAAATACATAACAAGAACTAAAAAATAGCATTATAACTACTGGTGGTACCCCTTATTGTCTTTTTTTCATACATAATTAAATCAAGGTGAAATTAGTTACAAATAGTGAATTATAATAGTGAAGTGATAAGACCTAAAGAAAAATAAACACCAATATATGCAAAATAATTAGGATTTCTTTTTAATTAAACAGATGATAAAGTCAAAAAACATACAAAATCCCCTAATTTCCTTCGGGATTAAGAAAGTATTCTGATTCTGATTCTGATAACATACTCCACTATTTCTTGCTTGAAAATATCTATAAATAGGTTACATTTTGCATTGGATCCCTGCATAGTGATACACGAAGTTGTGGCAACATTTAATACACTATTGACTATTACGTTCTACATTCATAATATCTTTTTTGTTCTTTTATTTTTTACAAAAAAACATTGCCTTCTTGATACATCTGCTGCACATCTAAAAACTCTACCATCAGTTGTGCTAGTTTTAGGTCAACGATTGAATTTTTCTGCCACAAATTTCCTTAATTTATATAAATTGCTTTCCTTTATATAAATCCAACACAAACAACACCTATCTCAACATTAACTATATGATGCATGGGTTTCATCAAGTTACCACAGTTTGATAATAGGTAGGGGTATTGGGAGTAAAACCCAAATTCTTGCCCATTATTGATGGATGGATGCAAGAAAACAAACATGGTTCCTGACCAATTAAACTGCCGTTAAAGGTGGTTGTTAGGGGGGAAAAGTGTCCCGCATCTGTTAAAATCATTTGTCTATATTTTTTATTTGTTATTTTTCTTATGGAGTCAGTTGTGCTCCTCTGAGAGAGCCCAGATGATCATCTGCCACTGGATACAAGAAGAACTGTACAAGAAAAATTAATGTAAATATAAATTGCTGGAGTAATGCCTGGACATTCCTCGCATGCTTTTTCTTGTGCCTCTGGACAAAATGGGCAGGTGTAGATGCAGAAAAGGAGGTGTACTGGACAGTCATGTCCGTCAGCCTCTGAGCTATTTGTGTGGAATGTCAGAGGACTGAGGTGCTAAGACAAAGAAGGAATTAGGAGAGAAAAAGGGGAAGGTATAATGCAAGCCCATGCGTGCGTTTCCATGCCATAGGCTTTCTCTGCTTTAAATGCCTTGTTGTAAACCCTCCTCCTCATTTAACCTCAAATGTTCTCCTCTCCACCTTCTCTTCTGCACATCTATACTTGTATGCCTGCAGCATCATATCCTCATTTCAAGCAGAATGGTTTTCATTATACTTGCTGAGAACTTTTCACCTCACTCAGACACCTCTGAGCACAGCTGTGCCCTAAAGACCCAAATCATCTCTAACCTCATTGCCAAAGTCCAAGTCATGAAAATGGCACTCCTATTCCCTCTAACCCTAACTTTTATAGCTTAATAGTCAATTTCCTGTATACAGACTTTAAGGATACATGAACAGATGCTCCTTGAGCTTCCACTGTTTTTCCAGCTGACAGTAAAGTTTTCCTCCTTCATAATTGAACATACATTTAGTGATTAGAGACACTGTTCTAAATGTACAGTGAAATTTAAAACTTGTTATAACAAATTAATAGCAAAGCATTTAAACATTTTCCTCTCATTTTTTTAATTTTATGCTTAAAATGTACATTTCTTTCTCTCAGTAATATTTTACGACTTCACATCAAACAGTACCAGGCGTACTTTAATCGTTTTAACCCTCTGTTAGTTGTATCTCAGTGCAGTAACATTAAAAACAAGACAGCTCTGGCTGATGCTCCTGAATGGATAATGGACTCTAGCTGTTTGAAAAGGTCTAGAGGACTGGAATGTTTGCTACAGGTCAGGAGTGGCGCTTTCTGCTCTTTTGTGTCCAGTCTGCAGAGGAGGTGTGGAATGCAAACTTCATGAGAACAGAGGCGAAGAAAGAGAAGAAGGGAAAGAGAAGCTAAGGGTCGATGCACGGGAGGGAGACTCGAAGAGGGGAAGAATGGGTGCAAAGAAAGCAGTGATAGTGTTTGTGGGCTTCTGGGGCAAAAAAAAGTGTTAACTGAAGTGCTAAAAGAAAAGCTCACAGGCTGCACCAGAAGAAGAGTTCAAGTTGCTGCTGTAACAGATCACTCAATGAACATATAATGAACAACCTTGACAGCAATTCTAAAAACAAAGTCACAACTCTAAGTACAAAAAATGCCCTTTTTTATAACAGCTCATGATTCTGCATAATTTGGACATCAGCATTCAATATTCAAAGATCAAAAAAATTGGTTCACAACCCTTTTTTGTGTGGCTACATAAAAAAAGAAACATTTACTATGGCCCTTAATTTCTTTGCATAAATTAAAGGAAAACATTGTCATGCACCTACAGGTTAGTAAAAGGACGGTCAAAAAAGAAAGCAAAGACAAACAACAGCATGGTGCCAGCTGCATCTGATTCTTGCCAAGAAAGTACACAGATGGATCCCTGCGAGGGCTGTTCACTCTTCCACTGTGGAACCATGCTGTAACTCTTTAGACCAAATAATTTGCTGATTTTAAATGTCCTCATGGACTGTGGATGACTGCAGCTTTCCAGATATGTGTGGAAGAATTTCATTTGGTGTTGAAATTTTCTTTTTACCTTACCAATTTTCCTCTTAATTACTTTTCTGTCTCGAGAAGAAAGCACAATCATGGTGGCACGGCATAGACAAGGATACACAGGAGGGTAAGCATGAGTGTGGCCATTGGTTCAGCTCATTTAGCCTATTTGTTTGAGCAGCTCATTTAACAGACATGGTCCTTAAATGTTAATTAGTTTAGTCCCCCCCTCCCATCTCTAATGTTTATAATTATCACCAGACTGGCGGTTTTCCTTTGGTTGCCAGCCAAATGCAAAAGTGAAAATTTCCACATACTTCCTTAGAGTCAGAGGAACAATGTGGAAACTGTCACTATAGCAGGATTTGGTAAAGAGCTGTGTAGAGTAGAGTTATATATGTTTAATGAAGCAATCCTGCATCCATTCGTTGTTGCAAAAGAACCCACTATGTGATGATTTGGTATGTAATTGCGGTTATGTGAACACTCTTATGTAAGAGCACATGCTGTCTGATATATTGAAGTCCTATCATCAGCAGACAGTGGGTGGCACGCTCACGTATCTCTTGGGATGCGTTGACAGATCAGGGGTTTTACAGCCTTTGACAGATTAACCTACATTTTTCTCCACAAATAGAGGAAACGTCAGTTGATCGGATAGGGATGTCAGTTGTTTGTTTTTCTTGTGAACTCGCCAACATCCAACCACATCTTTCATTGTTTTAACTAAGAGCACCGAATCCGCATTGCTTCTCTGTGTAATTTGTATTACAGACAGATGTTAGCAGTCTGCAGAGAAAAATGCAACACTTTTTGTCCAAGGCTTAGTCATAATTCTTTCATAAGTAATGGTAATTAAGTCACAGTGGATTAGTTACCACAGTGGCTAAAGTGAATAACATTGTTTTTATATCATTCGTAAATGAATGACACTGAAAGCCCATAAGGAAATAATGTTGTGAGATCCGAGATGCTCTGTAATTCAACTTTTTCATAATGACTGCATACTAGAAAAAAACACTTTAAAAGTATCTTTGATCATAAATCATATTTTGGCATTTTGAGAGAGTCAGTTGTTGTTTCCTTCTGAAAAAAATCATATTTCTGTTCCTGATTATTGGCCTCTTGTCTTGTTATAGCAAGTTCTCCAACACTGGGAGTAGACAGATCTTACTGAAATCTCGTCTTTGTATTTCTAGTATGTAATACTAAGTGTTCATGTGCTCATCTTGTGGATTAATTGGGTTTTGCAGTAGAGTCTAATACATGATAACAACAGATTTCTTAACTTCCACTCTCTCTGTGATAATGTAATAAAAAACACTAGACAGTTATTTATCAGCAAAGAGTGACCTGCAGAGGGAGAAAGAGTTGCTTCCAGTCTGTCACATGCCTTTAACTTTACACTCCACTACTGTGTTTATAATTTGATCATTTCCAGGAAATAAAAATGTAGAAACAGGAATGTCAGTGATGAAAACTAAAACAGAAACAGATTCTTCATTTGTTTGTTTGTTTTTCTTCTTCATTTCTTGCCAAACTTCATCTCCAATTTCCTACTTTTAAACTAATAAATGCACACCAAAAAAAAAAAGTCTCTGTGTTTCCTCGTGAGTTGTAATTTGTAGAAAAAGTGGCTCCAGTAGTTCAGAATAAAGAGAATAACTGATTTGGGAGTTTTTATAAACATCTGTGTGTTTATTGTAAATTTCTGGAAAAGGTAAATCAGGCTGTTTTATGGATTCTGCTTCATTGAAGATGAGAAAATGAGAAAATGCTGCAATGAGTCAAAAGGATCAACCTAATTTTAGTTATCACATTATACAAATAATTATAAATTATGCTTGAGTCCCAATTTTCAATTCATGTAGTAAAGTCGGGATAATTAATGTCATGTTTTTTTGTTTGTTTGTTTTGAATAAAGGAGGAACTGTAACTTCTTTTGTCCATCGTTATGTGATTTTAAGTTACACAGGACAAAGATACATAGCACACGCTCTAAAAGTATTTCTCACTCAAAGTTCAGACTACCTATTAGACTCTTAGTAACTATCTGCTAAAAGCTACCAGGAATGTGGCCCTAAATCAGGCTAAAGCTAAACTTGTACTGTGGGAGGTCAGGGAGATTGTTGTTTACCTAACAAATCAACATCAGTGTGTCCAGTCATCTGTTTCTGTCAACGCTCCTCTAATCTCTTGCTACCACTAGTTTTCTGTACTCTTTCTAATTAGGCCCACACTTATTCCCACAATTTGGACTATTTCACTTTGAGGTAATTCAGGAAATACATTTATATTTCATATTCCTAAAGGTTTTCTTATTTTAAAGAACTTGAAGGAAGATTATTAAATGATAACAAACTTTAATGATACTGAACTTAACAGTTTGAATTTATTTATTTAACCATTAAGAAAAAAAAGAACATATTCTGGATTCAGATCATAGGTCAATGATGTTGAATAATTTGGGGCTTAGCATTTGGCTTGGACTGAAATGATATGGAAACGCTCTGTTGGAAAATGACTGAGTTGAGGCCTTCTACATTCTGTGGTTAGAGGCTCTTTTCCCTTGAGATATTATGACTTGGCTCATTTTGTCTTTAATATTCTCTGGGATTTCATCTCCCAGTTATTTTTACAAAAGCCTTCTGTAGCTTGGATTCTAGAATCATTATCTTTGGTAATATTCCAATTAGACAAGGCCTTCACAAGTCTTATCTTAAAGCATGTCTCAACTGAATACAGTTGTCTTGGAATTAATTAGATTTTTGGCAGAATGTATTCAGCTCCCAGAAGTGATGATCGCTACACGTTTGAGCTCAGATGACTGGGAAAGATGTCACCTATACCTAAGACATTTCTTCTCATTCCTCTTAGCAGCGTTAAACAGAAATTACTTCTTGATATTTTAAGTCAGATTAACTGGCATTTAAAAATTGCAAAAAAGTGAGACAATGTGGATGTTTGTGTTTTGTGCAGATAGAGCCCTGCTATTTTCTCGTGGGTTTGACTA
The DNA here is from genome assembly GCF_018398535.1 of Haplochromis burtoni. NCBI lineage: Eukaryota > Metazoa > Chordata > Actinopteri > Cichliformes > Cichlidae > Haplochromis > Haplochromis burtoni. Next base: position 3,696,034 of record NW_024582382.1, on the reverse strand, counting down.
AATTAGAGACATTTACTATGGGATAGCCACTAAAATTAAAGTTAGGACCCGCCCAGCCCCTTTTATTAATTTCTAAAATGATGACTCTGAGCTGTGGTGGGCTCATTCTCTGAGTTCATTCAGCCAATAAACAAACAGTGTTCAAGCAAAATAACAATAATGAAATACTGACATTTACATATATTAAAAAAATATTACCATCAATATGAGCATTAGTAGGGTCATTGTTACGTAAAATAAAAATACGAAAAATTCCAGTGATCCGTTTTTAAAAATCTTGTATCTAATTGACTCAGGTGTCATCCTGTTCTAATTTAGTTCTGCAAAAAAAAACTATATGACAAGTTACCAGGTAAATTTGTTGTACTTTACACGCTGTCTGTGGGTAATGACAACCTCTCAGAAGTGGGAACTGACAAATTACGCGAGTAATAAACGTGATTTATGATGGAGTCCCTGGAGGCGCACCGCGCAGCCATGCGACGCAGTACACCGTCCTGTGGGAGGGACAAGGCGGAGGAGGAGAACAGGGAGGGAGGGAGTGATGGCGAGAGGGAGAAATTGAATTAGAGGAGCAGAGCGAACCTCAGAGAAGACACCACAACAAAACTTCTCAACAGTCAAGCAAGTGGAGCTGCACACTGGCTTGTCTCCTTTTCTTCGCACATGGCTGCCTAGTTCCAGCAGCAACAACGCCTGCAGTCTAAAGTTTTGGGTCTGGAAACAGGTCCCCGCATTGAAAGATGGACCATTTAATAAGGACCTGGTCGCGCTGGAGACTAACACTGTTTCTGTTTGTTCTGCTTCATGTAACAACGACACAAGCGGGTAAAGTATTTAGCTGGACACTCAAATGTACAATACAGATCCTTGAAAATGCAAAAATGTTTTTTATGCCCCCTTATAGCCTTCTGTTGTCTGATTGACGCTTTGTCCCCTTCATCTAAGTTTCCCTGACTATTTTTAAAGACTCTTTTATTGATAACTTGGCCTTTAGCCAGCACAAAGTTATTAGCGCAGATCTTCACACCTTCATCTTAGATTCAGTTTGGTTCCTGGTGTGTTAGACTCATTTAAATCTTTACAAATGGTTTGTTGATGCTGCTACGTGTTCTACAGAGTCGCTTCGGGCTGGGATTAAAATTGCAAGCTGACTCAAATGACTTTTAGAAGTTGTCGGAATGCTTGAGAGGTGTGCAGATGATTGTAATATAACCCCTTCTTGCATATGACAGATTAATTATCCGCCTCATTGCACTGGGAGGGTATTTAGCAGCTTCCTCAGCTTTTCCTGTTGTTGTTGCATTTTAATCAAATATATTTCCAAGATTTGAATTGGGCTATGTCCTTCATGCGTCAGGTGTAAATCAGCGATTTAAGGAGATGTGTGGTGTCATGTTTGAGTTTGCTTGTGACCGGCGTCGGTTTACTGTGAAAGAGGGTTTGACGTTGGCTTGCGAATGGCTGAAACACTGCAAGTGGGCAGATTAAAATTCCTTCCATGGATCTGTTTAATGCACACAGATCTTAAATTAATGCACATATTACTACTGCCTTTCTGATTCTGGCACACTTTTATAGTGATGTATTTTATTGCAGACTTGAATCTCAGATCACATTTGCACAGTAACTGATATGACCCACTTCCACTATGGTGGAATGTAATCATTGGACACATTTTCCAGTTATCCACCTGCAAAAAAGAAGACATCTGGTGACTATCAAACAGCTGTATCTGTCTGTCACAGTGTCCAGGCCTTCACATTTGTTGCACTTTCAAAAATAAATAAATAAAAACCAGCCATTGATGCAGCCATTTTAAGAGTTGCTTGTTGCCGACATGGCAAGTAGCTCACTTCTAATTGTCACCCACGCAGGTCTCTGGCACAAGTATCATTAACTGATGCAGACTACTTCTTTACAAGAGTTGCAGTTTACAGATTCGGTGATGAAGGGATTTTGTGGTCTTTCCAAAGTAGTTACACATATTTTGTTGTCAGTCTTGGTTTTTTGGCTTCACCTACTTTTATGACTGGCAAGATTTTTGGAATTCATTGGCTCAAACAACATCAAGAGAGGAGGAAGTGAGCCAATAGACACAAGTGGCATTCAGGTGGCACAGCGGTTGTCCATGGTGTCCATTGCTTTCTATTGAGGATCTGTGAAGTGAGAGCCTCACATGATTAGATGAGTGAATAGGACATATGGTGGTACAGATATGACAGTCTTAGATATGCACATGTGGCTGATAATGTGTGTGTCTTGTGCCTGTGAATTTAAGCATGCATGCGTGTGTGTGTGTGTGTGTGTGTGTGTGTGTGTGTGTGTGTGCGTGCGTGCGTGTGTGTGTGTTTGTTGTGTGTACTGCAGTTCAAGAATGTTTTCCCATATGCTTTCTGTGTGTGTTCGGGAGATGAGAGAGTACTTTGTAGTCATGTTTGCTAACAGGAAGTGCGATGTTCTTGGACATGTGCACGGTTCATTTCTTTTAGAATCCTCTGTTGTGCTGCCTCGATGTGTTTCTGCTCAGTTTTGTTTTCTTTGTTTTCTTTTTTTAGTCCGCTCAAAGTCTGGGTGTATGGGATATTTGTTTTTATTTTATGTGCCTTATCACATCATTTACATCATCTTGCTCCTCTTGCTTTTGCCTGTGATAGGGGGCAAATTGTGCATACAGCCCCCTCACTGTGTCCCGTTTGATTCAGTCTTCTTGCCGATCCTTCACCAGACTCCCAAAGGATGGCAGCAAAGCTTGTTCGCCTTTGATCCAGCAACAAATTACCGGCAAATAAAAACACATGAAAAAAGGCTGCTGCATTTATCAGCATAGAGAATGAGAAAAGAGGCATTACAGCTCTAGTGTTAGTTCCTGCGAAATGAGTTCAAGCTATTCTAATTGAATCATTAAACATGAGAAGTGTTAGGTATGCTGATATCTGTCCTTACTTGCTGATGCTGCAAGTATCACATCAAAACTGCTTCTCTGACATTGTGATGAAGCAGACTGTTTGGAATTCCCCCAAGTGTTTAATCTTTAGATATGATGCCTATACGCTTTGTGGCGCCAAACCTCAATCTATAGTATTCAATGGACATCTGGCTTCCAGAAACTCCCTTCCCCTCAGGCTTCTATGACTCTGAGTTCCTGATCACTGGATGCTCCAAGCAGCTTTTTGGGAGACTAGCTGGAACGGCTTCCTGTGGACTTGCAATAAACAAACATCAGATGAGTTTCCTTTCTGTCCATGTATCCTTACATGTCATTTGCTTTAATATCCACATTTCTGAACTTCAGAAAAGTTATTTCAAAGTCATCCATCACGTGCATCATCTCTGAATAATTGTTAAGAGTTCCTATCAAAGTCATTTAAAACCATGTACGACCACTAACATTACAGTAATCTTGGTCTCTGAGTTCCACTTATACTGTTTCTCTGGAGCAAAAATGAAATAGTCATGTCTGTACCTGTAGTACACATAGTTTGTGAATATTTTATTTTATAATACTGTGTTCTGCTTTGATTTTAGAAACCCTGTTGCTCTCCATAAAGCTGCCTTAATGTTATGTATCAAAGTCTAGATGACAGCTTGCGTTTGAAACTAAAATGGGCTTGGTCATGCATAGATGTGCATGTTTTTTCCTCACTATTGCCCAGGGCTTGATGATTTGAATCAACAAGGACCATTGTGAGCCTTGCAGTAGATAATGGATTTACATTAGTGACAGAAAGTCCTGACAAGCCTAGTAGTATAAATGTGTGTGTTTCTATGTATGTTTGTGTGTATTGCCTGTCCAGTTATGGGCCTTCACGGGCAGGTGTTTTCTCTATGGGCCAAACAACTTTTGGCCTGTTAGCCTGTCGTGCTGTGAGCAAACATGAGCAAAACAAACTGTGGAGACTGAAGAATGTGGTACTGATGTGAACTGGAGCAAAATGTGTAACTGGATTCCACCATTTAGTGTCAACACAAAAAGTATTACTGATGTGGGCATTAGCCCAAACAACCACATATGCCCAGTGACCTACATTGACAATCAGCAATGTTGTTGTAATATTTGTTTCCGTTCACCTGTTTGGATTATTTTGAGCGTAGACTTGAGATAGATCAAGTTCTTATTATGAAGAGAGCATATGATAGATACCTGGTTTACATAATACAGAACACTTAATATTCAATTAGGTTGTCCTGTTTACTCACATCCTTGCTTTGATTGACCCCATTAATAGGACTTCCTAACTCGTTACCCCTGAGAAAATGATTAACAAAAATTCCCAGCCACCATCTGTGCAACTGCTGACTTGACACGCTCCTAAACTGTCAGTGATAACCAAAAGCAGATCTATAAACACAACAAATTCAGTGTAATAAATATCTCTGCATTTTTATGCACTGCAGGCTTTCAAAATAATACTTTGACTTGACTCCGACCACACCCATCATATTGACAAAATCCGGTCAAAGACATACAGACAGGCATTGAAGCTTCTGCCAAAAAACCAAAATGACAATGACGTTCCCCACCCCCATGGTGTATCTTAGAGCAAATGTACCATGATGACACTGTGAAACACACTTTCTTAGACAGTCACATGCTGTGGAAAAAAAGCACTTAAGTTGCGACGGCAGGGTAACAATATTTATTCATACATCTGATAAGGAGGACTTTGGGTGTTTGTTTCTGGTGCCCTTTACTAAAAAGTCTCTTTGTGGGCTGTTACACATTTCTCTTCATAGTCAACCTTTATTTTGGTCACCAGTGTGATGACTTTATCTTGCCCACAGACAAGCAGCCAGACAGACAGACATAATCCTATCACCCACAACATTTAAACCATTGCCATGTTGTATAAATGACACAGATCATCTTGTTCAAATGCAGTAGTCTTCTGCAAAACCTTGAGTCCTTGGTCCTGGCATTCGTGTGGGATACTCTCACCTACACATTGCTCCAGACCAAACACAACCCCAAAGGCAAAGGCATTCTCTCAAAACAGCAGCTTCCCCAGCATTAAACAGCGCACCCTCCACAACTCAAAAATGGCACAGGGACAGCTTGAGGAACACAACAAAAAGCCCAAGGCACTGATCCAGCCTCCAGATTCCCCGGATCCTAAGCTCAGAGAGATTCAGCTGAATGTGCCAGAACAAGCCTGATCCACACATGCACACAGATCTCTAAAGATCCTTTGACTATGACTGATGATTTAATGGCACGAGAGATATTTAGTCAATACTAGGTTATTGTGGCCTCAGTATATAAGCAATGTCCAAAGAACGAAAAAAAATGCTTTTGCAGTAGTTTGCACAAATGTATTCTTGTGCTTCAGTTACTTTTATTTATAAGCAAACGAGTAAAGTGTTTGACACAGTAATTAATTTAGTGAGAGAGAAATTGTTACAAAGGCAGTGTTCCAAAGTGCTTTTCTCTTCCTCTGGGAATGTTAAAGCTCGAACTGAGCTATAAACAGTTTTTGTTGTTTCTGCTGTGACTAGGTGTGCAGACAGTTTATTATTCCTTTTCTGTGCTTGCGTGTCTCTTCCGCATGCATTAGCTCTCTGCAGCTCAGAGAGTTCCTGTCCACACACAGTCGTGACCCAGACAAAAGGTCACACCAAGTCTTAATTAGATTAAAGGCCATTTTTCTTGCAGCCACGGGGGAAAATGTGTCTGGATTTATTCGACCACTGTGTCTGTCATCATTTTCAATACCATTCAATATTTTACAACATTTCCCATTTTCTGAAGAAATTCTGTCACAACAGCAGATTTTGTGGTGAGTTGGATTTTAATAAATCGATTTTAGATGGATTTCATATACCCATCTAAAAAGAATAATTCACTGGCTGTGTATTTCAGCTTCATGTGCACATGTTTTCTGTCTCATTTGTTATAGGCTACATCTGAAAAGTATTTCAGTCTTCAAATATGAGATTCTCTTCCTCCACTCATCTCAGGGTGTGGCCCAAGATACTATGGGAAGTTCTTATTGCTGAGATTTCTTCCTGGCTGCATTTCTTTTTAAAAGTCCCCAGTTTCAGGATTCAGTACTTTTTGACAGAGTAGTGTGTGTGTGAGGGGTATTTTCAGGGATGGTTGTGAGCGTAGGTGGTATGAGTCACGGAGAATGTCTTTGGAGACATTTGCTTTTCAAACACAGAGAACACATTATGTCTATCTACGACTGAAGTGGTGCTAAGTTGTATGACCGCAGGCGATGGAGAGATTATGTCAAGTGTCACACAGCCAGAGAAGGCACAGAGAGATGTGGATTGTTTGGCTATATTTACATGGGAACTCTGAGTTGGACTGCAGAGCTTTTTACTATGAGGAAAACTGTGCCTGTCATTCTTGTGGGGCAGACATGGTGTTCTCAAAGATAAAAGTACAAACAAAAAAACAGACTGACAAGTGTCTTACGGCATTGAACTGTATGCATTTATATGGATGATTGTGTATCATCATATGGTGTTCAGTGCATGTTAGCTGTGAGTATTCTCAAAAAATGCCTGGTGTCTGTGCAATTGCTGGACATTTCAGCCCTTTTCCAAACAGTCTGACCTTTTGGCGTGATTGGAAAACATTCTGAGTCATCAGTCCTTTGAGAATTTCTGATGCTGTTTCACAGCACATTCAGCCAAATGGTGGGGACCGTTTTGTTTATCAGTAGCCCGTACCAGATGTTCTCTTTTATGCTCAGCTACTCTTCCCAAGTTTCTGTAGAATTAACATAATTTGAAGGGTGAGGTAAGGGCACGAATACTGCAAAGCATAATGAGATGCGAGCAGAACCTGTTCAGACAGTCAGTGCTGCAGGATAGGTAAGGAGGATGCAAGAACTGACACAACTCAAGGTGACATAAGAGACTCCAAAGCAGGGAATAGATAACATTCTTTCACTGATCCAGACTTCATTTGGCAATCTTCCACCACTCTTAGTTCTTCCTTTTATGCCAGATAAGGTGTGAGGTGAAATAGGGATAGTCATCCTTAAATCTATCAAGCTGTAACAGCAGTGAAAGTTTGATTGATTTAAGGACATAGGAAGTCAGGACAGTGACTTCCTATGCCCTCTGAGTCAGCTTACCAAACAGATCCATGGCCATTTCTTTTCTCTTTCTTTCAGTGTAGCCCATTAAATTGATGGATGGATCCTTTTCGAAGGAGTTCCTGCTGCTTGTCTCAGAGTTTTCCCCGTGACATTGTTGTGTTTTTCCACTTTTCTTTGTTATCTTGTGAAAGACAGAGGTCAAGAGTCTCCTGTCAGTCCATACTTAAAAAAATGTTTGGAATTGGTCAACAGCTTTAAAGCTCATAGTGATTAGAGGAACAAAAATCTTCTATGACTCAGTAGTTGCATTATTAAATGAATCTGTGGATGGTAAGTTAACAATTGTGCTCAAAAGCAAATTATATTAGCTTACATTGGTCATTTTGTCAGGTGCTGGTCTAAATTCTGCTGACAGAATGTTACAAATCCTCTATAATTAAAACCACAAGACTTTAGTTTAAAACATTATTCAGACTGTTCCAAACATCATTGCCTCATGACCTCGCATCCTCAGACAGAGGAACATTGTGTGTATACTGGATTTGGACTTACGTTTGCAAAGGAAATTGATTTGCAGTCAGGAATCAAACAAGGCCACACCAGAGCAATGAAGAACTCTCTTGGGATTAGACAGAGAATCTACCAATTCAATGAAATACAAACATTAAGGATTAGATCCCAGACATGAGGAGAAGTCCAAAGTAAACTTTTGTTAGAAATAAAGACAGAAATGTAAACGCTTAACTATTTAGTGAGAATTTAGCTGGATGAAAAAAGGGGACTCCAGAGTGCTACGTCTTTTGCTTCTCCATAGGCAGTCAACAGAGAGTTTTTGGTCATCCATCCATCTGACCATCAATTTGCACCATGGTGTGGTGGTTATAGGTTGTCATTGATGTCGCGTGGCAAAATGTTTTGGTTTTGACTTTACTAGTCGGCTGTTCTGTACATGGATTCACTTTGGCTTTCTATCACAGTTCAAAGACACGTTAGGCTACTTGGTGGTTCTGGATTGGCCATTAGAATGAATGTGAGGATGAATTGTTTTCTGGCATCATATGGTCGACTGGTTGCATGTTTAAGGTTCAGCGTGCCCTATCTCTTCTCCTGACAGCTGTGATTGGCTCCTGCAACCCTGAACTGCACATGCAGTTAAGAAAATTCCTAGTTTATTTTGGTGACTTGCTTATATTAAGTGTCACAAAGGTGAACTGATTATAACAAGTTCATTTTGGTAGCAAATTTAACCAGCAGGACAGCGCATATAATTTTTTATTGATCACATCTCAATAATAATTCAAAGAGTCTTGCTATGCTTTTCCTATCCATCTGTTTATTGCCTCTCTCAGCACCTGATCCTGTAATATACGTAATATGTGCCTAATTTATTATGTCACTCTTCTCTGCCTAATTATACTCACGAGTTCAAATTAAAAAACATGTTTTTCTAATATTTCTTTCAAAGTAAGCAAAATCTTTAGAAGGAAAGCTGAGCTTAGTAAATATCAAATTTATAAATTAAAGGTACAACTAAATGCATTTTTTTGTGTATTTTCAATAGTAACTATGGCTATAGATGTTAGTGTGCAGGGATTGGTAGAAGAGAAGCTGTGTGTTGTAATGAAGTCATTTAATAAGTTTCAGTATAAATGTATTTTTGCAGGGAATAAATAAATAAATAAATTGATTAAAGCATTATTACGTGTGTAATGCTACATGTAAGGTTTACATACATACACTTACATACACTGCCATTAGCCATTTGTCATTATTTTTCAACCTGATGGTTGTACGCAGCAAAGAGACATACAAGATAATATGAAATTAATACAATTATAGTGTTAACTCAGGTACCTCTAACATATCTCTGTGATACTATTGTTGATAATTTTGAGGTATTGAGGAAAACTCTTAAAACGTTGCACAGTGAAAATAACAAGAACTAACACAGCCTCCCTAAAGATATGAGAATATGAGAAACTGAAAACCACAACCAGAAATTTGCAACAGGAAGGAATGCCAGTACTCAATCAGGTTATAAGTGTGGGCAGTGTGTGGGAGTAAAACAGTGCAAAGTTTCTGTTGAAAGAAGATAGGACCTTCTGTAACTACTTAATTTACAAAGCTTGTTTAAAACTGCGCATAAATGCAAAATTTAATCTTTGAGATCTTAAACACTTTTAGATCTGTCTTTTTTGTTTTACATTGTTCAAGCCTGGCTACTAGCTTTACAACCCTGTTGCCATGCTGGCTTTCTGAGAGGGTGAGCTCCCAGAGCTTATTTGAATAAAGGATGTATGCTATGCAAATAAATAATGGCATAAAATGTAACACAGTGTTTTTTTTCGGTAAGCACTGTCTGGACAACAGTAAACTCATTCCATATGTTTAATTAACAAGGAGATAAAAGGAGAGTTCTGTTCGAGGGACAAGAGCTTCAGGAGGCAATTTGGGTTTAGGATCCTCATTTCAGATGCCTGGAATGCTAAGTGCTGAGTGGCTCTCTCTAGCAGCTGGTGGGGGACTGGCTGCACACAAAGCTCTGATCCTGGCTAATGCTCATAGCAGCATTTTATCAGCGGAACATCTAAAATTACACGAACAGCATACTGCAAATACAGCACAGGCTCATTATAATGAGAGAGACTTTATACTGGAGTACATTTCATATCCGTCAGGCCAAAAGTTGCTCTGCTTATTGCAAATAAGTATAATTTAATGATATATGCGTTTACATGAAAACAAATTCTTACTTTCAAGATTTTTCTTGCTTGATGTAGTAATGAAGTTTAGTCCATTTAGATTTCAACAGCTTTGGAATGAGTCATTTTACTGTGATCAGGTACCGTCATGGTATTAATTTGATTTCTTTGTCTATTGTTCAGATAAGTGCAAAGGGAATTTCATGGGAATAAAAGAAGTGTCACCCCGTTACCATAGATGTTACATTTTTCAGGAAAAAAATTAATATTAAAATTAGATATCTTACTTAAATATGTTTAAGTAATGAATCACTGATGAACTAATTTAAACCAGTGAATTGTTCAGTGTGATAAACAAGATGGGGGGCATATTGCTGCTAGCTGCTGCAGGGTGAGTGGTGTGCAGGTGTCAGCTGCCAGGTGTGCTAGAGCAGGATTATGGTTAGGCTTTGTACTACCCAGTCCTATAATAACACCCACAGTAGTCTGGCCACCTGCCGCCACATCTCAGAGGAGCTTTTCTCTTCCGACTCCTAGGAAGCAGGAAGGCTCCACACTTTCAAACAAGCTTCCAGCCTCATTAAACCCTGCCTTTCAGCTTGGTAGCAACCAGCACTTAACTCAGCCAGACACAAAAGTACTGTCACACTGGCAGAATTTAAGTTTTAAAGTGACAAGCAAAAACACAACCTCCACTCAGCATGTTTATTATAGTTCTTTATACAAGAATACAGAAATAAAGATAAAATATGGAAGTCAGGCAAGTTAACATCACCTTGTTGAAAGAGAGAAAATTAGCTTCAGTTTATGAGAAACAAAAAACCCCACTAAATTGTTTTATCTGATGTAGAACTATAGACAGATGGCTAATTTATTTTCTTTTCTTTCACTTCCAGCTAATTCCATTGATGTTCTGCAAATGCTGAAGCTGTCAGAGAACATGGAGGGGGTGTCCTTGGAGGCTGGTCTCTGCACCAGCAGGAGAGACACAGAGGAGACAGACCTGGCCTACAGGATCAAAAAGATCCAGCTCAGTGCTCCCACCAAACAGCTCTTCCCTGGTAATGGGCTATTTTTTTTTCCTACAAGTCTTATACAGAGTAGTTTTTCAATGTAATATAAAGAAAGAAACTCCATGAGAAGTATGAACAAACTCCACGTACTGCTCCTCCTGGGCTGACGTCTTTCATTGGCAATAGTTTTTACCATTATTATTTCTACTCAGTTGTCACTATAGTGAGGGTGACGGGTCCCTGCTGTGCTCTCTCTTGTATGACTTATCAACTCTCTCCTGTTGTCTCCTCTCTCCCTTCAGATACCACATTTCCTGAGAATTTCTCCCTGATGACTACCATGCGAGCTAAAGAAGGCTCCCAGTTTTTCCTGCTTTCGCTGTATGATGACCAGGGAGTACAACAGCTGGGGCTCGAAGTAGGCCGGTCACCTGTCTTCCTATATGAGGATCAGGATGGGCAGCCAGCACCAGAACTGTACCCCATTTTCAAGAAGGTCAACTTTGCTGATGGAAAGTGGGTAGTTTGAGGGCTGATATCTTCTACATAAGACCTATAAAAATTTAGAGTGAAGGTGATTTGTGTGTTTGGTAGATCAAACCAGTGCACCAGCATAAATACATAAATGATATTAACTGCATTTGCAATAACTTTCTTAATCCTTCAACAGACAAAGGTTAGCAGCTTGCTAAGTTTCCCTTTATCTTTGTTTCTTTCAGATGGCACCGGATAGCCTATAGTGTGCAGGATAAAACTGTGACCCTTTACTTGGATTGCAAGAAAGTAGAGACCGTTGAACTGTTGCGAGGGGACAATGCTGTAGTCAGCACAGAGGGTGTCACTGTGTTTGGGACACGGCTGCTGGATGAAGAAATATTTGAGGTAGGGCATTATGAAAAAATAAAGCTCAAATCTAAATGTTTCTATAGTTTTTCAGGCAGTACAATTTTCTGTTTTTTTTTTTTATTTGTTTGTTTTGGGTTTTTTAGTATTCACTCAAGATTTCTGCACATCTGTTTAAGCAGACAAAAAATAAAAGTTTGAATAGATTATTTTTACGTTGGCTATGAATTGTTCCTCTAGTCTCCACATGCTAAAATATTCTTGGGCAAAACATTGCATCCCAGAGTTAGTTGAGGCAAACCATGCAGTCAATTCCTATCAAGTGTGCATTCTTTGTGCATTAATTTATTGAGGTATACAAATATCTAGTTTCACTGATATGCAATGCAATGCAGGGCACATTGAATGATCTGACAAAATGACCTTGTTTTCATTTGTATGAGTTGTTCGTGTTTATGAGCCTCTCGAACGTCTTAATGTTTTATACTAATACCAATTTAGCTCTTTAATGCCTAAGATGAGTCTATCTATCTATCTGTCTGTCTGCCATAATATAGCATTCATCAGCCTGTGAAACAGGACAACAAAATACAAACTTTACAGTATAAACTGTAAAAAAAAACAACATTTTACAGAATAAAAAGGGGAAAATGCAGAGAGAATGGGATGACAGGGCGCTAATGTTAATCAAGTGCTATTGAACAAAAAAAAATATATAAAAAGAAATGTGTTTCAGAGGAAGTAGCAAGGAGATATGACCAGTTTAATCAAGCCCACCTCAAATCCAATAATTATGCATTTCTTGAGCGGGGTTGCCAGCATATAACTACCTGAAACAGCTGGTGATTTAATCCTTGTTCACTTACAAAGATTTGTTCACATGTATCAATATGCATGGAAAAAAGGAGAAGCCAAAAAAGAAACCCATAACAAAAAAACTTGTGTTTTTTTTTTTTCCTCTGTTTTGTCATAAATAATTCTGTGTGCTTTCCATAACAATACACAACCCCTGCCCCATTGTCATTCCCAATGAAGCTCCACTCTAAGTCTGTCATCCACAGCATAAAATAGAGACGGGCTCAAGCCCCTTCCCCTGCTATATCTCCAGGGCTTTGTCTCTATTCAGCGATTGAGCAAGAAAAAATTTAAAAAAGAGAAGGTATAAGATGTTAATTTTAGTAGAGGTATAAGTTATATAGTTGGGTTAATAAAATAGTTTTCCTTCTCCATCAGCGACACAGTCTGCATAAAGGAAGACTGCATCTGAAATTATGAACATCCAGAGGAAGGGTTATTATAACTTCACTCTGTCTTTTTTTTTTTTTGACCAATAGAAACAGATTTCCTCATATATAATCAATAACTAATTCCTTAACCCTGTCCATACATTTTTTAATCTTTCCTGTGCAATAATCTAGTTGACCATCTCATGTTGTAAGTCACTCTTCCCTTCCTACCCTTTACTCTCAGGCATTCCAGTTGTTAAATTATTTTATATCCCCACTTCAGTTAAGAAATGTGTCTCCTTGTGGGCTCTATAAATTTCCCTGTTCAGAAGCAATGGAGACTGTTTAATCTCTGGCTTTGCTCCAAAAACACTCCCATGCTCTTATTCGTCTTCGTTTGTGAAAAGTTATGATGATGATACCAAATGTGTGGTGATGACTAATACTCTTCAGACCATCCTTAATCAGATCCATCCTTTACTTTAATACATGCAATTTTTGTGGTCACGTGTAAGGAAGTGTGCAATCAGCTTAGTCTATCAGAGTCTTTAAATCTTGTTTGCTGTAGAGCGTTAAGTAACCCAAAATAGTTTGTTCAACTTTATATTTTTGTTGATACAAGTGTCGATAAAAGACACATTTCTCACATATGTTATCTGATTATCAAAGTTGTACACCTTGGGTGAGGCTGGTGCCACAGGGGAAAAAAAATTAAGTAGGCTGACCTTTGGCCCTCTGTTCCCAGACCCTGGTTCTGGGGAGGAGGTCAGTGTTCCAGCCCAGTTTTCCCACCGTGGGAGCTCAGCGTGGGAGCATGGGGACTTTGGTCAGCCACTAATGTCTCTATTGCTTCCAGATTGCTTACAAATGACTGCAGAAGTTTTGCATTCATACCCTGCTCTTTATAGGAAAGCAAATTTTAGGTCTGACTGGACTCCTTTTTGGCTGCTATGTGCCCTGTTTGTATGTCTCCAACATGCTGACTGCGCAGATAAAATCCAGCCCAGTATTTATTTGTTAGGAAATTCTTTCTGTCTCACTTAGTACAGGAAATAAGAAATATTTTTGGCTCTGCTTGTAAGGCATGTTGAAACAAAGTTTTGTCAAGCATATCTTTAAAGTTTAGCTTTATTGAAATGCATACATAGATTTACCATTAAAAAAACTAGAGAAGTATTAATCAAAGTCTCTTTAAGTCAAAGTTAATTTTGTCTCGCTAATGACTCATAGCTGATGATAGTCAGATGTTTTTGGTTAGACGTGAGCATCTGTTAGTGTCAAAATGCAGTTTTATTGCAGTGAGATCGCTTATTATATTCTAGCTCCTTCACTCACACAAGATTATGACTCACACAAGAAATCTGATTAGGCGAAGGCTGGACAACTCCACAGAGAAGGCCTAGTTACTTATGATTTGGTGAAGATTATTGGCTATCTGGCACAACACACCCTATATGAGACAGCAGGGGGAAGTGGAGTGGACTTTTAAACATTAATGAGCCTGTTCCCACAGTGACATGTGTGACAACATGAAAGAAGATTGGGCATCACTGGAAATTTGCAGGTTCAGCTGAGGTGTACTCCTTTTTCAACACGCCCTCACATAGCCTCTTTAGATGTCCTTGCCCCAATCTAAATGAATAATGGCAGCGTACACACAATTTGGTGCAACACTCACTTGCTGTGTTTTTCAAGAAGAGAGGGCTCCTGCTAGGCAAGAAAAACAGGAAAACTTGTCTGTGGAAGCATTTCCTTTGATCTTGAATTGAGATTGGATTAGATTGGATTAGCTCCTTTTTGCCTTCTCCCGCTCTCTCTCCATCTCCCTGCAGCTCTCACTCTCTCTCTCTATCACACCTTAGAGTGCAATAATTTTCTTTGCTTGACATGGGCTTTTGGCCAAAACAGGAAGAAAAAAGGGATAAATGGATAACAAATCCTTTCATGTTTAATACATTAAAGCATAAATGACTGTTTGAACAGTTCCTAGGATTACAGTTTTGTTCACGATGATCAAGGCTTTGCATAGACATGCGCTGCTGATTTGAGTTGTGCTGGAAGAAATATGAGGCGGTGGGTAAAGGAGAAGTGATGTGTTTAGATTTATTTCACCTCTGGCAGCTAAATCTTAATTAAAGAGATTACAATGGGGCTACAATTACCACAAAATCAAATGCTTAATCTAACTTAATTTATTATAAATGGTTGCCCAACTGTCCCTGGACACATTTCACCAGGCAGTATGTTTGCTATAGCGTGTCAGTTACATAGATTTGTATCACTAATTCAATCAAAACCTCATCAGCCACTGTCCTGTGGGGCTGGCAGCACTGTGTTTTTTTGTCAATTACTCTCTGATCCATGTCTCACAGAAATTAGCCCCGCAGCTCCTATTCTTTTACTATGAAGCTTGTGTTTGTTATTTTTGTATTTATTCATCCTTTAAAATGTTGTGATCTCAGCCAAAAAAATAGTTAAAATATAATATTTTCTTAAATATACTTTTATATAATTTTATTTAAACATTATTTTTGATATTTTTCTTGATAATATCTGTATGATGAGTATTCATTGGCATTATAAACTAATTAACCTTGTAAATTTTAGTACAAGAAGGACTGATGTGAAATATGATGTTGATAGAAGTTTACAGTTGTCTTGCGTTTAAGGCCGCTAAAGCCAAAAAAGGCTCTGGGTTCAGTGCTGCAGGGTACAGCCATGCTGTCTCTCTGTGTGTCTATATATACACTCTGGCATTGCCCACAGGGCAGGATGGGAAGTGAAAGGTCCTGACGGGGGGCGGCGGTAGAGAGCTGCTTGACTGTTTCGTGCACACACTTGGGCCCCTCATGGGGTTATGGCCAAAAAGAGGTCCAATAGTCAGTAACAATTTTACTGTTGCTGACAGTTTGTGGCACTCCTTTACAACCCTCTGCTTTACATTTAGCAATGTAGCCAGATGTTCTCATAGCATCTGTCAAGTTGGAGTGTTTAATTTCTATTTTCTGCTCCATCCCAAATGTCTTTTCAGCATGCAGTAGCAGCTGCATGATTTCTTTATTTTTGATTTTTTTTTTTAATTTCAGGGAGATATTCAACAACTGCTGATTGTGGAGGACAGCGAGGCTGCTGCCAACTACTGTGTAAACTACATACCAGACTGTGACTCAGCTTTGCCCTATCACAGCCAAGCTCTGAACCTGCAGGAGGTCAGTACTGCCATTGAGAGGAGGTGATGCCTACTGGAAAAATGTTTGACACTTCAAACATTACAGTGAAGCCAAGCTTTTGGTGACCTTAAATAACCGTAGAATCCTGGCTTATGTTTTTGTCTGAACATGAAGGCCTGGAAATTTTAAAATGCTGTACATATTGTGTCATTGTCTTTTTTTCATAGTAGCCCAACATTGTGTATTAACGCTTAAGCAGTATCGTGAAATTCTCCTTCTTGCCCTAATGGCAGGTCTCTCTGGCTGCCAAACACTTAATTCACAGCCAATCAGTTAAAGAAGCAAAAGCACACAGCTACATGTTTCAAAGGTTCTGAGGGCTTTTAAAAAGAGACTTGGACGATTACCACAGAATAGGGCAAGTAAGTGTATCTTCTTTTAAATACAGCCAGCAGTGGAGCAGTTCTATGGTCAGATGCTCTTTTGGCAAAATAGACAGTGCCAGAAGCCCATAACTCAAATATGATATAATAGCTCTTCCTTTCCTTAAGGGATGTATCTGTCATAGACATAAATTACTGTATATGTCTTTGGTGCTGTATGAAAGATAGAGATAAGATGAAAGGAAGGAAGCAGCTGTGTGTGTCGGTTTCATGAACCACACGCAATGTTTTCTGTGTTTGTCTATTTTTTGTGCATATGCCACATGAACATAGGTGAAAAAATTATGAGTGCACAACTTGTTGAGCCAAGCCACTGATGATCATGTAAGAACGGTTCATTAATGGGACTGTGTGTCCATTTCGATAGTCATCCAGCTGGCTTTTAAAGAGCTACAGCTGAGCAATGAACTCTTGAGTCCAGAATATGTCAGCATCTGTCACTTCACTGACCTACTTCCCATCATTCTCCCTTACACGCTGAGCTTGTTTAAAAGTGGCTCTAATTCATGTCGCTGATGTCTTTTACAGACTTTGCCTACAACATCATTTTCAGGCAGGGGCCATTCCTAACACTGACATGTAACGGACGTCAGTCTGGAGCAGGGGTGGGCACTTAATTTTCCCAAGGGGCAACATGAGAGACTACGGCTGCTGTGGAGGGTGCAGTCCTTCACATTTGTTCACTTAGTAGAGAACACTTTTTGCATATAATTAACAAATTTGTAGCATTAAAGGCACTGTGACCTCTAAGCACACAAGTAAATATCAAGTAAATGTGTTTTTTTAGAATCTATATTTGTGTATTCCTTCTCATTTCATATTTTGCGTCAGGCTTTTATCAGCTCATTGGAACTTACAGTGGGCATCTGTAAGGGTGTCATGGGACCTGATTACATTTCTTGGCTTTCCTGAAGCAGGCTATTTCTATGATTTTCATTTACAGCAGTGTTTGTTTTTTTCTCCATCCTCCATCTATGTCCTCATCTTGCATTCTACTTTTTCATAAAAGACCTCCCAATATGGGTCTGTTGCCTTGATGCAAAGTGACCAGCCAGCTGAACAAAAGGAGGTCCCCAAAAAGGAGAAGAAAGGAAAAAAGGACAAAAAGAAGAGGGATAAAGACTCTAAAGGCAAACGTAGAAGGAAGGACAAGGGAGAGAGGGGATCCAGAAAGAAAAAACACGAAGAGGAAGCTCTGGAGGAAGGCTTCCTTAGAGTTTCCACAACACTGCCTCCATATCAAACCCAGGAAACTTTTCAGGCAACTAAGTTGCCAGAAATTAAGAGTACCCTAGAAACTACCATTCCAACTGATGTTTTCTACAAGACCTTCACGGAGATACCAACACATGAACCTGACTTCACAACTGAAGCCTCTACTTTCATACCTAGGACATTGCCTGTGTCAAAGGTTACCGAGGAGGTAGACAAATTTGCCTGTAGATGCTGTCCGTTCCAATCCCTCCCACTATTTGCAGCTCTAACCAATCACTCCCCTAATATTTAGAGAGCACCTCTTCCTCCTCTCACCTCCGCAATCACTTACCACCACTATGTATTTGTCTGTTTATAATTTGCACATAAACTAATTTGTCACACTCACACTGCTTCTGTTGCTGCAGCAGCCTCTCTCATGCTGTCACATGAATCTGATGTAGTCTGTCAATTAATAACACTGTAAACACTGTAATTAACTGCACACCTGTAAGCTTTTATCTTGGTTAACCAGTGTACTCCCATGTAATCCACCTGTTTTGCTAACATCTATGTGGTACAATGCAGTGTTTTTATTAGGCAGTGCATGGCACAGAGACATGCCCAGTGCCGCCTGGTTAATCTCTGCTCTGACTCACTTAAGTCTGTGTGCTCGCCTGCAGGAGGACACACCTGTAAGGGAACCAGTAGTGGAAGAGTATGAAGATGACCTTCTAGAAGACCTTTATCATAATCTCTCAGTTTCCACAGTAACAGTCGGCCCAAATGTTACTGAATATGAGGTAGGTTAAACGCAAACGCAAGAAATGTCTTCTGCACTGTGAGGTTATTTGGCTTTCACTACACCAGTCGCTAATAGTTTGTTATTCCTTAACAGATTCTTGAATATGAGGATTTCAAGAATGATACAGAGTTAGAGTATGAGGAGTATGAAATGTACGAGGATGGCTTTGACTTTGCAAAGCAGGAAAGGGCTCAGACATGGGATGGAGAGGTAAATCTCACAGTGACCTCATACATCAAGTGAGTGGTCATGCCTGTGTTAAGTGATTTCTGACAGTCCGCATCTTTTCATCTTTTACCCCTCCTCAGGGTAACCTCAGAGCAGAGAAAGGCCAGAAGGGAGAGCCAGCTATTCATGAACCGGTGAACTGTTACAGACTTTTAATGAATAGGCTAGTAGTTTGGCTATGAGTATGGAAAATAACTTGATACTCTCCATGTTTTTCTAGGGTACAATAGTGAAAGGACCCCCAGGGCTACCAGGGCCAGAGGTAAACAAATTCCACCTGAACTTTTCAGATGAGGTGCAAAATGCTGAGATTTTCAGTGTTAGACATTGTTATGCCTAACACTTGCACCTTAAGTTTTTGAACAGTAGTTAGTATGTAGAATTGATATGTATAGCCGATTATCGATTAAACGATTATTGCGTTTATGTAAGCAAATATGGACTAAATGTATCTTCCACAGGGGTCTCCTGGACCAGCTGGTCCAGTAGGACCTCCAGGACCCAGGGGAGATCCCGGTGACTTGGTGAGTGAGGTTTAGGACTTGGGTTCACTCATTAAATGTAGAGTGAATTAGTTTGACCTCAGTCTTTTCCATCACCTGTGAGACTCAACTCTGAATTTAACTGTGACCTTAATGTGAAACACATCCGCAGTATCAAGATGTCCTGGCTTGCTGAAATGAACCTGCAGGAGTTCAGGGATTCATTTTGGCTCACAAATGTTGTTGTCTATGATTCATCACAGAAAATATGCCAAATTACATACAGAGACACCAGCAGATGCTCTGTCATTTCCTAGTAGCAGAAAAAAAAACAAATTGAGTGGATGAATAAATGCTACTGCAACCACAAAGGAAAATTATCTTGCAGTTTTAGAGATAGAGTCGCACCTGAATCTTAATGAAACAAAGGCAAACTGACAAGCAGCACTAACAACATTCCTCCACCTTAGTGTTCACCTTGGCTTGATCTTTTGAGGAACTGCATCTGAACAGTTATTTAGTATTACATTTATTCATATCACAGGACAATTTGACACTTTTATAGAGATAGAATATTTACTGGATTATTTTAATAGCCTAATGTAAATGCAACAACCCTTCTTCTTCACAGATTACTTATCAGATCTTTACTTATCACATATAATGCTTTTGGATAGCTTAACTTTTATTCTAAGTATTACAAATGAAGATGTGAAAAGCATTATAGTGATACTCTACTGATGTTTATGCTCCAGCGTTTTGCCATGCTTTGACATAGACTTTCACGGACATTATCTTTAATGCACTATATAACACTTACTCAAGTCCACTTTGTCGACATATACTTCAGCAAATCATTAACACTTATTTTATTGGCTATTCTGAGCGTGTTGTTATAAGCAAAATTATTTACCCTTGAGATCACACAATTGTAAATATTTCTAATTATGTGTCACTGTTGGAAATGGTTTAAAAATTCAAGACTAAAGGCAACATTTGGAAAAATATCATTGATTTATTAAAATATTCATTCAGTAGTCAGAAAATATAAAACAACTCACACAATGTGTATACAGAATATAAAGTCTTGTGTGTGGATGTGCATGTGTGCGTTTGTGAGACAAGCTGTAGAAACAAAGCAACATTTATTTTTTCAAAGATTGGATTGTTTTCCTCTTCATCTAGCTTCCAAGTGTTTCTCTTACTTTCTCCCAGTGATATGCTGCACACACCATAGAACTTTCATGATTTTACAGGACATCTTCTTGACTTGCATTCATTTCACAAGCTAAGTCACAACTGGATCTTGTGACATTTTAACCCCTAATCTTAAAAACAAAACCCATCCTCTTAAAATTCTCTCAATCTCTACTCTCTCAATCTTACTCATTCACTCACTGCCAAGCTATTTTTCTTCCCTTTCCTGTCTTCACTTTTCAGGGTCCCCCAGGACGGCCTGGTCTTTCCGGGGCTGATGGGATTCCAGGCCCTCCAGGAACACTGTTAATGCTACCAGTAAGACCTTAAACACACTGAAACATGCCCACACAAACGCACAAAGAGTACACTTTTTCCACATGTGGTGCAGTAGTAAGACCACAAGGGGGGGCTGTGTGACTGAACTAGCTTTATGCTTGGGAAATCTGCAGTGAGTAGTGACTTCTTCTTGTCATTGCCTCCAGTTTCAGTTTGGAGGTGATTCCCAGAAGGGGCCAGTGGTGTCCCCCCAGCAGGCCCAAGCACAAGCTATATTGCAACAGGCCAAGGTATAGTTCAAAGAAGCAAATTCACAATACAACATTACTGCATACTGAGATTTAGTTCTCCATCAGAATATTTTTTAGCATGTAGCAAGTCAGTAGGTACATTCTTTAGCTTGCATAAAGCATAATGTTGTTTTTCTTTCAGATGTCACTCAGGGGGCCTCCAGGCCCGCTTGGTCTTATAGGGCGACCGGGCCCATTGGTATGAATCTCTCTCTCTGACCTTTATCAAATCTGCATCATATCTCAAGGGCTCCTACGTCCTCTACCCCCAGCTTTAAACTCTATCTGACCAAGCTCAATCTCATGTCACTCTCTCCCACCCTAACCTCATCATTACGCTTGCTCGGTATATTTAAATTGAGAAATTTGTCTGTATTTCCAAAAAACCCCCCCCCAAAAAACAACCAAAAAACCCCCAAGAGATGGAAAAATGAAACAATTTTTAGATGATTTATTTTCAGTTCATTCTTAATTTTTTGGTTTGGGTCTATATTTGAGGAGTATGTTTGTATACATGTATATACATTTGAAAAAGTTGAGTTTCCCCTCTTTGTCATGTCATGCATGACCTTTTATTTCCCAGGGTGATCCAGGTTCCTCTGGGCTCAAAGGAGAACGTGGAGAAAGTGGCTCTGCTGTAAGACTAGATATAATTTTTACCTCACGCCTACCTTGGATTATAGCCTCTTTATCTTTTTTGTCATGGTATTGATTTCCATTTGTCCTCTTGCCTTCCTTTTAACACCTTTTCCTATTTGTCTTGCTCTCTTCATTTGTCATGAAGGGACCACGCGGGTTGCCAGGCTCCCCTGGAATTAATGGGAGGCCAGGCAAGAGGGTGAGATATCTTAAATATTGGACATTTAAGTGCTGAAAACATTTATGTCTACAGCTTGTGTAAAAAGTATATTGTAGCGTAGAGTGGCCTACGGTGAATCAGATCTGGATGTTGTATCTCATAGGGCCGTGCTGGAGCGGACGGTGGTCGTGGCGCTCCAGGTGAAACTGGCACAAAGGTGAGTTTTTTGTAATTATACTGAACTGCCCTTCAAATGAGCTACACCCAGTACACACACATTTGGCTCTTCTACAATCTCGTTTAGATTGTGTGTTTGTGTGAATGCTGCATTGTAAGTTGTAGGACGATATTATTGTTGTTCCTGTTAACTTTACTTGAATTCATTGTCCTGTTTCCATGAACACAGTAACACACATGTTTAGGTGGCGAGGTCTTAAACAATAACAAACTATCTCCACTTGCAAGAGTAAGCCTTTAGGTGTCGAGTGTCCCCCAGCTTATTATACGTTACTGACAACAAGGCAACTCAATATATAAGAGCTGCAGGAAGCGCTTAGTAAATAACTCAGTCTTCCCTGATGTGTCTGACCGAACAGCAGAGTCTTTATCAGTCAAAGCAGCATTTTAGCAGACCTACAGCTAATCTTCACACTTTCTCTTCCCGATGCACAGTCTGAGCAGATGGGAGGCTCTGCCAGGGGAGACTTTCACTACAATTCTGCTAATGTTTACACATTACCATATGTGTGTGTTTCAGGGTTTAATGCACTTGGTTCTCTATTACTTTGCAGGGCGACAGGGGTTTTGACGGCCTCCCAGGTCTCCCAGGAAACAAGGGGCACAGAGTGAGTTACGTTTGGCTACTTGATACAGTCACTGTACTTCAAGCACTTAGTCATTCAGACACCAACATGATAACATAGCATGCATGAATACCTTACACATCGTATAGCAGATGTTTATTTCCATTATGTGACCGTAATGGTTGTTGTGACTTCTGTGATGACAGGGTGCACTAAAAAAAAGCATTCGCTATAAACAGAACATACCTAAACATCTTGAGGCTTGTTGCTAATGCTTTTTTCTTGTAGGGGGACAGAGGAAAGCCTGGTCCTCAGGGGCTTGTCGGGGAACCAGGAGAGAGGGTAAGTGTGCAATGCCTCTCAAAATTTAATTTCACGCTGAAAATAGTTTTTCTAATTTTTCTGTTATGGAAAGTTAAAGGGAAGGTCTTCACAGAGCATTAAATAAAACCATTTATTCAGTTAACCACGACATGTCGAAGCAGACTTCACAGTAGATGAAAGGTCTATATTATAACTTCCTGCTTTTTTTTATTTCCGCTTGGCTAGCCTGAGTTCATTTGGTAACTACATTTGCAAAATACATTAAAAAGCTAGCTAATACAACCCTGCAATAGAATTGAAAATATGAAAGATAGAAGCTCTGTCAGGATAGTATCAATTTATGCAAGCTGGCGGGTAAGGTTTGAGAGGGCGGTCTATTAGTCTTTGCTCAAAGATAGTTGAGCCTTATCTGTCAGGCAGTGAATTTCTTTAATGAGCTATTTCCACAGATTATGTCTCTGGGGATATAAATGTATCCCTGCCTAAGGTTGAGTAAGAAAGGCACACAAAATCTGTGTCGAATGTGTGTCCTTCCTTTTATTTTAGGGATCTAATGGACCTGTTGGGCCACGAGGGCAACCAGGCGAACCTGTGAGTATCCACATACAGAAAAATTAAATGTGATATTGTTTATATATGTAGTTACACATCACAGCATGTCTCTAATGAAAATATTTATTTTGTAGTGTTCCTCGACAGGATAAATTCTTGATTCAAAGGATGCATTAATCTAATCTGTGCTTTAAATGCTCTTTAATACAGAAATAAAATAAAAAACTAGGAAAACAGAAACCGATTTCTCCAGCAAACCCAGAGGGGATTGCCGGTGATTACTTTATTTAGCAGCTGACTGAAGTTTCTGCCCAAAGCATACAGCAGAACTTACACAAGTATAAACTGTGCTGCTTGTATTTCTCATGTACAGAAACACTGAACAATATTTTGCAATACACAGTGCCTAGTTAAAAACACTAGGACAGTCACACCTTATTAAAGTAACACTGTCACAGGGTTCACCTTTGCATTATAAATGAAAAGGTCACTGAAAAAAGGCATCTCAAATACAAATGTATAGCATTCTAGTTCTGTCATAGAGATTATACCTAGAGATTACTATAGGATCCCTGAAAGATTTTAACAGCACCACTGAAGAGGCTGTCGTTTTTGTGCATCTGCAGTGAACATTGGTTAATTGGTTATGAGTCACACTGTCTTTCTCCCCGTAGATGAGGTTAGGGCTCAGCAGGGTTCTGTCCCTCCAAATGGATCACTGAGTGCAGGAAGAAACGGAGCGCAGTAAGACATGTTGGGAAAACTGTGCTCAACTACAAAGTCGTAGGAGAGGAGAGGATTTAACTGTTGATGAGAGCGAGGAAGATAGAAAAAGTGACAGTAAGAGACAAACACAAGACAGAAATTTGTTTGGTGGTGAATGAGATAAGAGAGATGGAGTGAGGAAAGTGGAAAGAGAGAGTAGGAGAGAGAAGAGATAAAATCCTGGCCCGAATGATTATATTTCCATATCAATCACTTCCCAGGAGATCACAGATGTGGCTTTGGAACAGGTGGCTTGGCCAGCCTACAAAGAGGAAGGCTGACAAAAACAGAGCACACAAACACACTCATGCTAACAGGCTAGCACAGTCTCCGTGGCTAGCACATACAAAGCAGATGCATGCACACACACACCAAAGTGTATTATGTCTCTCCTTGTTTTTCTCCCTCTCCTTAGTTTTTATTCATGATTTAGTATTCCACTCTCATTCAGTCTCATCATGAATGCAGGCTAGCTGCTGACTATTTGCTGTGTTTTGTCTCCAGGGTCCTCGAGGTCTTGTTGGGCCAAGGGGGCCACCTGGCCCACCTGGGCAACCGGTAAGTCAACATCGACTGAATTACAGGATCAAAGCTATTCAGCTGCTTCAACTCTATAAAGGCCTCTCTATTGCATGAATCATCGATATGCAAGATGGACAAGAAAACTGTCGAACTATCTCCATATTTTGATCAAACTTTGACATTAAGTTTGCTGTTTTCTAACATTTATTGACATGCATTTTTTGTCAGGGAATTCAAGGAACTGATGGAGTACCAGGGTCAAAGGGCAACCCGGTCAGTCACATCTTCTCAAAACTACTATTATGTACCAATGATTACTGGCTTTATTTACACTAGAAAAATCATAGCAACTTAGGTTTAACTGCTAATGGAAATATTAACCAGTCATGTGATGTCAGCATACAACCATTGGACCAAGATCATGTGAGGACAGACTGTATGATCACCAGGGTTTCTTGTTCTTAGGGTCCAATTGGAGAGATGGGGCCCCCAGGTCAACAGGGGAATCCTGGAGTGCAGGTATTTCATCATCAGAAAAGTTACTTTGAGAGTTAATCGCCTCAGTATTACACAGTTGGCATCGAGAATGCATTTTCTGTGCATGAAGACTTGTTTCTTTGCATTGTTACTCCATCTCAAGGTTTACTTGCTCTTCTCTAGGTTTAAAAAGTATCTTTGGCCTTTTGGGCATATAAAAATTAATTATACATTTGCATGACTCAATAAAGGATTCAATATAAGAGGCTGTTTTGTTAGTTAACGAAAGGACTGTTTCAGTAGAAACAACATTTTGTACCCGACAGCAACAAAGTGTCATTTTAAAATGCTGTCAATGACATTACAGTCATGTAAAGAAGTGTTTGTCATATTTTCAGATAGATCCTATTATTATTCACGGCTCTTACATAAATGCACCATATTAAAACACACAGAGTCATGCAAATCTAGGCTCCCAGCCGTCTCCTAAACGCAACACTTAACTTGATTGATGCTTTGTTTTGGTGTAGGGCTTGCCTGGTCCTCAGGGTCCCATTGGATTGCCAGGAGAGAAGGTAGGTAGCATGTCTCTCACTTAATTTTAAAATTAAAGCTGTGCCCTTATGAACCCTGTCATCACACACTCAAAGGAGACAGGCTGAACAGGGGAGTATGACCAAGCCACTTCTGGCTCCCATTCAGGCAATGTGGAGCTAGACAAGAAATCAATACACAAGAAACACACACAGGCATAACAGACACCTGGGACAGTCTTGGGTGCTGCACATCATAAAGCCAGACTGATAAAAGAAATAATAAAGACTTGGTCACAAATACAATATGTAGCAGCAAAGTGGAAATTTTGTTCACTCAGTGATGAGTTGAGGTGTTATGCATCTGAAGCTTGACTCTAGTATTAATACCTCTTTATGTCCCATACAGGGTCCCCAGGGGAAACAAGGCATGCAGGGACTGCCAGGCATTGATGGACCTCCCGTAAGTAACACGCAAACCTGTGTCTGTGCACAACTTATATTCAGTATCAGAGTTTTCTACTGATGCACCAGTCACCATCAGCTGATGTACTGCAATCAGTTTAAACATAGCATTTATGTACAGATTTTAATAAATAAGCCTATTTATTAATTTTTAATAGTATCTAGACAAAGATACTAGCTTATGAAACAGAGAGAGTTGTTTACCTACTGCATCTGTTTCATTTTTAAGTTTAAATTCTAAAACTTCCTTTTTTTCCATTTTAAATCATCCTTTTTATATGTTTTTATTTTTTAATTTATCTGTAAAGCACTTTGAATCACCTTGTTGTTGAATTGTGCAATATAAATAAACTTGCCTTGCAAATTAAGCAAACTGTGTATGCATACAGCTGTTTGTATGTAGACACACACACACACAATGCAGAAAAGTAGGCAAGGATTAAATTGGCTAACCTACACTTTCTGTGGTTTGCCGGTAGGGGGACATAGGAGGCATTTTCTGAAATGGATCCAAGGATCCAAGGCAAGGCATTTTGAATAAAAGTCATTTTACAATGAAGTTTTTCTCATTTACAAGGATTAATTTTAGATGGAAGTCAAACACATTTTCATACATAATGGTTCTTGTATTACTTTTTTGCCAAACTTGGTGAGATATAATGGTGCTTCACTCTCAGCCCTGATGCAGCTTCCTGTTTTTCACTTTTCAAACAGAAATTCCTATGTTGAGGTGATATAATAATCATGTATTTTACTGATAAGTCAAACGGGTACTTTTGTTCCTGCTTAGGGTCACCCAGGAAGAGAGGGCCCCCCAGGAGAAAAAGGCATCCAAGTGGGTATCTGCATGTCTGAAGCTTGTCTATTGCAGTAATGGATCAAGATATCAAAATGCCAATGTCATATTTTTTTTTCCAAATCTACATCTGTGTATTAACATTAAGGCTTATCATTATGACCATTGTGTCCCTACAATGCCATCTTTATTATAAAAAAGCCTAAGTCCATTAATGTAAGCAGCATGCACTCAGATTCATCTGCTTGTCTTGTTTCCTTTTTGTCTGACAAGAGAAAAAGTCACTGAGTGCATTGTTTATCCATATCTAATAAGAGAATTGCCACTTTGCTGGCTACTTCTTATTTTAAAAAGAGTACTATAATAATGTTATATAATAATGTTATATTTTCATGTAGGGTTTACCAGGGGCTCAGGGACCAGTTGGTTACCCAGGGATTCGGGGAGTAAAGGTGAGACAATGATGGACAAGCTACATGAGTCTATGACTGACAGGTGACACATGGAAGGAGAGCACCTCAGTTCTCAAGGGGGCTGCCAATAGACAAATGAGAAGCATTTGATGGATAGAACAAATGTTACATACAGTAGTAAAGTAGTCCATTTTGACTGACTATGCTTTTGAAAGAGTGGAATAAAATATGAAGTTGTCGTAGAAAGGCTTTCTGCTTGGGTTTGGGTTTCTTAAATAATCCAGGGGAAGCCCTTGTTGGATTTTTTACCATGAAATGAATGTAATGCCAATAACTGCTGGAAAATGGATCAATTTTATGCAAAGAGAAAATCAATAGAGATTTACAGTTGTTTTATTTTAAGTTGATTCATTTGTGATAATACAGGTGAGTTGCATAATATATAAAGTCCAGAGTTTTTTTTTCTTGAATGTTGGTTTCTTAGTTTTCTTAAACTGGATGTTTTTGTTTTTCAAAGGGAGCAGATGGAGTTCGAGGTCTAAAGGGGAGCAAAGGAGAGAAAGTGAGTGACATAGATTGTGAACTTCTCTTTTTCTGCTGATGCCCAAACAATGGATTGCAACTATAAGGACACTTGACAAATTTTATCGTTATGATGGTGTTTAAAGTCCAGTTATTACCACTTCACAATGAATGACAGGGAGAAGATGGCTTCCCTGGGTTCAAGGGTGACATGGGTGTCAAGGGAGACATGGTGAGAGTGACATCTAATAACAAGCCTCTATGTTGTTTTCTCTTAGTTATTGTCTTTTGACTAAGATACATTTTTCTTACTTGCTTTCTGCTGTCATTAATGACTTCAGGGTGATAATGGAGTTACAGGTCCTCGTGGAGAAGATGGACCAGAGGGATCAAAGGGTCAAGCTGGACCCATAGGAGATACTGGTGCTTCAGGGATATCTGGCGAGAAGGTGGAGCTATTAAAAAAAAACAACAACAAACAAACATTTTTCTTCAAGATAGACTGCCAAAGAAGAAAACTTGTATCTAACTGAGCAGCGAAGTTATGTATTAGTTTTGCTTAGTTTTCAGTTATTTAACGACAAACCTTTCCTATAAAATCACAGTTTAAAATTTCACAAAAATACTGAACATATGGATTTTAATGGCCTTACATTTATTACGACGCATTATACCCCAGTCCTGAGGCGAAATTGCCACTGCACCGGTGTGCATGTATTAGCTATTAATCTTTATGTCATCACTTTATGCAGTAATACAGACATTGCGTGCTGGTTTGGCACAATAATAATGTGCAGTACATTATAAATATCTTGACTGGTTATGGGTTTTTCTATTTAATACTTGGCTTATTTCTTCCTTCTCTATTTTTTGTCTTTTCTCTCTCCAGGGTAACCTTGGAGTGCCCGGTTTGCCAGGATACCCAGGAAGACAAGGTCCTAAGGTGATTTAGTGTTGATGGGCTATTATGATCAGTTAATGTATCCCCTGGTCCTTTATCAGAGCTTTAAGAAGAAAGATGTGTGTCACTGGCTGGACTGTTTCCTGTCTGATTAAAAATAAAGGATGATGAATAGCATATTAAAAAAGGCTATTTTATTTATAGTTCATTAGTGACATCAATTCATTACATGTTGATGAATGGTGTGTTTAAGGCTGTGTTGAGCTCATGGATTAGATTTGCTTTAATTTGATACAGTAGTTAATTATAAGTTAATGAGACATTAGGGGTGATGTCTGATAAATGGAGGGCTGAGGCTGATTAACCTCTACTTGTGTCTCCAGGGATCACTTGGCTTCCCTGGTGTGGCCGGGGTCCCAGGAGAGAAAGGACGAAGGGTGAGAGCTATATGAACATTTTAATACACATTACATTCTGACATTCACACGATTTGCATTTACATTTATTATGTAGGGGATATGTATTGAAGTAACTGACTGATGAATACTTGTTACCCTTTACAATGCAGGGCCCAGCTGGTCAGCAAGGCACCGGTGGGCAAAGAGGTCCTACTGTGAGTACAGCTTTAGGTGCCCTGCCTACACACCATTTTATTTTAATATAGAAACCTAAGTATACTCAGTCTAATTATATATGGTATATCAATGTGATAACTTGTGACTCACACGGTTACATCACTACAATGTTTTCATATTACAACATATTTGTGTTCCACCTCCTGATAATTCATCAATGTGCTAATAAGCCTGCTGTTTGTTTTCCAATAGGGAGCCCACGGGGGAAGAGGAGGAAAGGGACCAACTGGAAAGCCTGGAGAAAAGGTACATGTAGTGTCATAAACAAAGATTATGTCCATGCACACATTTACACACACCTGGCTAACTCATAAAGTATGGATTAATGCTTTGACAAAGTGCAAACTGGTTGTTGCTTTGCAATTCTTGATGGCAGGCCATCTGGCACGCTACTGTCTAGAAGGGGATACTTCAATTTATACTCTCACCCTCAAAGAGCAATTTGGGAAAGCTAAAAATTTGTTGGCAGTCCGAAAACTAAAAATGTTTGAGTGTCTGATTTCTAGCTATACATTCATTTGCCTTTTGCCTTTTTAATTTGTTAGGGTGCTGCTGGACAAGATGGTCCTCCAGGGTCCCCTGGAGAACAGGTAATGTTTTTAACTTCATAATAAATATGATACATTTAACACCTTTTTTTTTTTGTGTGTGAAATCATAGCTACGTTTTGATAACCTGCCTTATCTGTTAGGGTCCTCGAGGACCACAGGGAAGACACGGTGAGCCAGGACCTAAAGGACCTAATGTGAGTGGGCTACAATGTGTTTGTCCTTTGGTTTACTTTACCCAATATTTATATTGACCTTTGATGATTTGTTTATTATAGTCATATCAGAAAATTCTTCTTTTGCAGGGTCCACCTGGAAAGGATGGAATACCAGGCCATCCAGGTCAGAGGGGAGAACCAGTGAGTCACTTTTGATCTACTGTAAACAATTGATAAAAACACAATGCCTTTTGATAATCAATCATCATATAAAAGGATCAGCTCCCCTCAATTGTGACAGAGGGTCACAACTATCACTTCTTTTTCTGTAGGGCTTCCAAGGAAAGAATGGGCCCCCAGGCCCCCCGGGTGTGGTTGGACCACAGGTAAGAAAATCAACAATTTTTAATTCAATTTTTAATAAACTGGTTGTTTTTCACAAATGACATCTACAATAACTACCTACCATCTGCTATGTGCTGTATGCTATGGTTGCTTTTAGGGCAAATCTGGTGAGACAGGACCAACAGGAGATAGAGGTCATCCAGGTGCACCAGGGCCACCAGGTGAGCATGGTTTACCAGGAACTGCCGGAAAAGAGGGTGCCAAGGTGAGTACTTTTCATCATGATGTTTGGCTCATAATCACCTACCAGTATTGCCTTATCACTGTTATATTAGATAAAGCCCAAAGACTCTCTCAGCACTGCCAGAATATCTCTTGGATCTCATCCTGTCCTCTAATTTTCTAATAAACAACACATGAAACCAGACAGTTTCGAGTGTATGATGGCCTATAAGTGATAAATGTTCTTCCTTGGTGTGACTGTCTGGTTGGTATATGAAGGCCAATTATTTGCTCTTTCTAGGGAGACCCAGGTCCATCAGGTGCCCCTGGGAAGAGTGGCCCTGTTGGGCTTAAAGGCTTCAGAGGGAGCAGAGGGACGCCTGGCCAAACAGTAACAAAAATTTTCATATACCTAATATCTATACTGTGCTGACTGCTAACAGCAATTGATGAGTCAGGTTTTTGCACTTAACCCCTTAGCAGTCCTATTAGTCCCCTAAACCATCCAATGTCCCGTGGGCGGTACGTCCGACTGCTAACAGTTTAATTAGAGTACTTACATTTACTATAGGTACTCTAATTCATGTGATTGCCTTTAGATCCCAAGTTAAGAATTTTGCAAATTAAAGGTGTAAAAAGATTTGTTGTCCCAGGATTGTGAAAGCTGTTTGTTTCTGTGTCTCCAGGGTCCTGCAGGTTTGAAGGGGGGAGAAGGCCTACCAGGTGTCGCTGGACCTATTGTACGTCTAATTTGTTGAAATTGCTTTCCCATCCTATTCCCTGCTCCATTTTCTGCCGCTATGTTTTATAGAATACTAGGACATATGAAGCAGGAGGCTGTTTCCATGGTGACCAGTGATCGTGACCGTTGCGTTAAATCAAATAGTGAATCATGTGATATAGTTCTCTCACCTTGCTATCTCTTCTTATTTCCAGGGTTCCACTGGAGAGAGGGGTCCCGCTGGGCCGGCTGGCGCTATTGGCCAGCCAGGACGCCCTGGCGGCATTGGTCCTGCTGGGCCGATGGGAGAGAAAGGCGAGCCAGTAAGATTTGGAACATTGCTAATTTTGTTTCTTACGCAACAATGTCCACTAACACGTATGGTACAATCACCTCCCACCACTGGGTAATAAGCAACGTGTGCTCTCACTTTGGAATGTGATATTATGAGCCAGAGAGCAGGAGAAAGGTAAAGAAGACAGTGAGAGGATATATAAGTGTGATCATGTCTGCTTTCCTGAAAGTGGGTTTTTTTTCCTGGTGTGACACATTAATCAATGTGTTGTGTTGCTTAATGAGAATAACAGTTATAATATATAATATAGATATATGCTGTTTTGCTATCTGTTTGCTAGGGAGAGAAAGGACCTCCAGGGCCAGCTGGGCGTGATGGAGAACTGGGACCAAGAGGGCTGCCAGGGGCTGCAGGACCTCCTGGGCCTCCAGGGGAGGATGGAGACAAGGTGTAGTGAACAGTTAACATTTGCAACCTTTGTTCTTGCTGATTTTTGGACTTAGTTTTTCATGTGTTTGCACTTACCTTGATAGGGAGAAACAGGAGTACCAGGCCAGAAGGGTAGCAAAGGAGACAAAGGGGAAGCTGTGAGTATGCGTTTTTAAGTATAAGCATGACTGTGAATCACCAGGAGGTGGGGGATAAAGGGTTATGAATGATTTGTCATAATTTAGAAAGCCTGAGCCTTTAATCGTGTTCTTCCATCAGTAAATATGTATTGAACTATCAGTCCGCTCCTTTATAGGGACCCCCAGGACCTGTTGGAATTCAAGGACCTGTGGGTCAGCCAGGACTGCCGGTATGTGCCACAATTTAAAAACAATAAAAAAAAACCCATAAAGGTTGGCTTGAACTGTGCAATTGTGCAATGCGGACTTGTCTGCGTCTGTGTTTGTTTTAGGGTGCAGATGGTGAACCAGGTCCTCGTGGGCAGCAGGGCATGAATGGGGCAAAAGGAGATGAAGGACCTAGAGGCTTTAAGGGAGGATCTGGTCCTTCTGGAC
The DNA here is from genome assembly GCF_018398535.1 of Haplochromis burtoni. Lineage (NCBI taxonomy): Eukaryota > Metazoa > Chordata > Actinopteri > Cichliformes > Cichlidae > Haplochromis > Haplochromis burtoni. The sequence continues at coordinate 3,663,310 of NW_024582382.1, read as the reverse complement.
TACAGGTAAAAAAAAAAAAGCACTGAATTTCAAGAGTGACTATGTCTCCATAATTATAATAGAGTATTTCCTTTCCCTTCTCATGCCTATCACTATACTTCTTTGTAGGGAATGCCAGGACCACCAGGGGAGAAAGGAGAGAGTGGGCATGTTGGCTCAATGGTGAATACTGCACAGCAATCTCAGCACATACATCATTCATCTCATGTCCATTAGGTCCACTGCTGCTTTCAGGTTGCTTCTGACTCATCACTTCTCTGAGATCTTACATCATTATCTTTTTGACTACCCATAATCTTTTTCAATATAAAACACTATTTCTCACTTCATCTAAAAACCTTTAAATATGTTTCTTTAATTTTTTTACTTTATCAAGAACAGTTTAATCTCTTTGAAATTCAAACATGTATGTATTTAGTAATAGGAAACAATTATTTACAAGAAAGATATTAGACCATAGGATCCGTAGCCTTTGCAAATAGTGTGTAAATTTACACTTTACACATTTACATGATATATATTTTTCCTCATCCATGATGAGGAAATTGGGCATTACAGTGGTGCAGTGGTTATCACTGTCACCTCACAGCAAGAAGGTTTGAATCCCAGTGCAAAGACATGCAATTATCTGAGTTATATTATTTGGTGATTTTAAATTGGCTGTAGGTGTGAGTGCAAATTTCAGGCTGTCTAGCATGTCCAGCGTGTAACCCTCATCTCGTCCTATGACAGCTGGGATAGGCTTCAGCCCCCACTCTAGCCCCGAGTTGGATAAATGGAGGAAAATGGTCTTATTAGCATTATTATGTGTGAGATTATAGAAGTTATTGCCCAGCTCATACAAATGAAACTGCTTTTTCTTGGTCCCAGCATTCCTTTTGACTTATTACTTTTGCATTTTCCTGCGGAACAACAAATACCATCCCCTTTCTGTGGGACTAAAAGGAGATGGAAAGACAAAGCTGGCAAGATTAGAATAATTCATTAAAAAATGCACCACTATTTAGTTCATTATGTTTTGTTACAATTTCTGTTTCTGGATAGATATACACAGCTGCACAAAAATAATAGAATATCTATGAGTATGATAGTTTTCTCCAGGACAATAAACATAAAAAGAATTAAAGAAAGAATAAGTGATGAAATTCAGTAAGTGTATAATAAAATATGCCTTTATTTTAGAGAGATGGCTCCAATGAAAAGATGTAATAGCTAAATGTTATTTTAGGATATACATTTTTTCTTTAAATTGCTTATTATGGAAAAAAAAAGACTTCTAATGAGACAACAAAGGAGGCAAAATTGTTTTATTTTTAAGATTCTGGTGTTTGTATTGCACAGTTTTAAGGTATCTGCAGTCAATAGTTGGTACACAGACGCCCCACCTGAGCTTTAATTAGTACTACCTATTTAGTTCATTAGCACCAGCTGTGCTGAATCTGCTGCGGCAGTTTAAACTTGTGAGTCACCCTTTCCTCTGCCGATAATCATTAACATTTACCACCCTGAAATTGGGGGATGTGTTGTTGCGTGGGGCTGGTTTTTCTGAGGTCTGTGATTAGTGCTGATGTTTTTACAAGAGGTAAGACTGATATCCAAAGAAAATCCAGTCTTGGCTTTTCCAGTTTATTGTGAGCCAAATGCACACAAATTAAAGAGGAGTCAACTACATCCTGAAATAAGGGTGTTCTGTCAAAGCTTGTGTAGGTTATCTGTGGATACACTGGTCTCCTTTCACTGTCGAAAGAAATGCACATTAGATTAAGTGGTGATTCTAAATTGGTTTTATTTATGGATGTGAGTGGGAATCACTGTATGTGTCCCTGCAATGGACTGGCAACCTTCCTAGGATGCCCAACACCTCCTGGCCAGTGATAGCTGAGCTCCAGCTGCTCTGGGACCTCATGTGGACAAGTGCTTAAGAAAATGCCTCCAGTAGTGTTCCCCTTAAAACATGCTTGAAAACCGTAATAGCTGACAAATTCCACCTTGGAGGAATTATTGAAAACCTAGCTATATTTGTGTTTTCCCAATAACAGACATTTTGATACGCAGGCAGTGTGACTTGTCATAACAGCAAGAGCACAAGTGAAACTAATAATGTTAACTACGGTTCCGCTCCAGGTAATGATCCCAGTAAGCCGTGTCAGAGAGCCAGCATGCACAATATCATAGCGAGCAAAAGATTTTAGTAGAGACATATCACAGCAGTGACATAATGACACGCTTAACAAATGAGCAATCCTTAAGACTTCTTATAGTCCCTCATTAGCTCCATAGCAGTCAATGTTATGCTGACAGGTCAGTCATTAAAATCTGGCATGTAAATTTGGGCATTTGGTTATATTTTATAAATAATTATTATTAGTAGAAAGAAAGCTATTTAAATGCATTAACCTGTAATATCGCTACATCATTTTTAATCTGTGATTTAAGGCCAAGATTGAAAAGTAGTAGTACCCAATAGACCTTGGCTTCATGTGTAAGAAAGATTATCCCAGGAAATGAATAGGTCATTCTGTATGTGAAAGAAAGAAATAAGATAAATAAAAACAGAAAAAGAAGCAGTGACAGAAAGGAGGCAGTGGAGCAATGGAGTGGAAGGAAGAGGCGGGGCTCTTATTGTGAGCAGGAAGACGGTGTGACAGCTGCTAATCAGATTAGCCTCAGCCTTGGCCGTCTAATGAGCATCCTCCTTTGTGACAGTCATCTCACAACGCTGTCAGCCATGAACACACGCTCAACAAGATTCTCTATAGCCCCTCTTCTCCACAGCCAGATTAGGGAGGGAATGCATTAAAATGGAACCAAAACAAGAGAGAGGGAGAGAAGAGAGATGCTGAGGACTCAGTGGGGAAGTTTCATTCATGTGTGAGTGCCGCGGATCACAGAATTCTTCCCCCTAATGCCGAAGTATTTCTCCACCAGAAGGATATGTGTTTCCTCTAGTCCCACATAGTCTCTCTCTGGGCAGATTGTCTGTCTTTCTGTTTCAGTGTCTTTGCAACACAAGGTTCCCTCCAAGACTTCAGAGTGATTCAGAGCGCGGCTCAGCATCTACTCAACTGAAACTGAAGCCGAGCACATTTAGGATTAATTGCTTGGCGCTCTCTTGAGCAACACAGAAGAGTCAAATCACATGCTGTCCCTGGTTTGAAGAATATGGTCTTGCACATCACAGGATAGATGTTTCTTATTAATAAGAGAGAATATGAGAGAGGATGTTTGGGGAATTTGAGAACGAATCGGAGCCTGTGTCATACTGAGGATAACTGTATGACCTGTGTGGATGTCTTCACCGTGTCACTACGATAGTATTCATAGATACTTAGTTCCATTTCATAAACAATTCAACATGGACTTTAATTTAAAAGCACTAGCTAATGCACTACTTACATTCAGTTACATTCAGCTGCATTTCTGTTGTTATTATTATCATTATAATTTTTAGTTAAACATGTCATTTCTGTCTTCACAGGGGCCTCCAGGACAGCCGGGTCCACGCGGTCCTCAAGGGCCAATTGGGGGAGAGGTAGTTTTTTCATTTTTTAAAATATCTTTTTTAATTACATACCTAGATATAAATACTGCACTATTATACTACATTTATTACAAAGGTAGTTTCAATAAACATAAAGAAAGAGACAACTATACATGTACAAAAAGTTCCATCACTTGCCCATAGTCTTGAAAAATCTCAAAGCACTCATTGTGGAGCATGATCTAAATTCATTTTTATTTCATCTAAACTGATTTTAATGTCAGAGGCATTTTCTCCTGAAAGTTGAAATCTTTTTTGGCTACAAAATTCTCTGATAGATATTTCGTTCAGGACTTAGTCTTAATGTTTATAAAGCTGTTCATATGCATGCAAAACATGGACTGGAAAATGGACAAAGTGAAGAAACAAGTGTTAAATTAGTTAAAACAATAAATGCACCAGCACAGTTTGCTTGATTTAGTAATGCTAATCAGCATAATCAGTATTACCAGATATTCTAATTTGCCTCTCGTGATGAATAGATGTGCATAACTTTTCATAATTACTCTGCCATGATCCTTTAACTTTTCAGATCATTTTCAGAGCTTTGAAAATATTTATTCTTTGTTCTTGATCTGGTCTTTAGGAAAATTAGTCATTAAGATTTCATTAGCATTTTTGTCATTTAATACATTTTAAAAGTAGAAAGTCTGCAAATACTGAAGTAACACACACCTTGTGCAAGCATTAAAATAACAGCTACACAGTACTATCAAAAATACCAATCTAATAGCTCGTGCGGTGAAATACAAAGCACAATGCTTTGTATTTTCCAGCCCTTCATCTATACAGTCTCTTTTCAGCACTTCCTTCCACGCTGCCTTTGAAACTTGAATTATTAAATAGAATTAGGATATAATCCCTGGGAGAGAGTTATATTTACTGCTCTATGAATCATTAAGAAGTATTAGACTATTATCCTTGAGAGGCAGTTATATTTACCTCTAGTAATGGCCGTCCCTCTACAGCCTCTCATGCCAGTCAATTATTTAGCAGTAAGTTGCAGAAAGCATATGAGCCACACTTTTGCTTCATCACAGGAAGCTTGGAAATACAGCGGTGCAGAGGTGGTTGGATCCATAAATGGACCGGTACATGGAATAGTGGGAAAGAGTGAAATGGGGATGAGACAGCATGTGAGGAAAGCAGTTGACAGCAGGAGTTCAGTAGTAGTGCATGGCTGTATTCAACTCCCAGGCTTGTGCACTGTACCAAAAACATGTTTTTTTTCTGGGTTTGTCTCTAGACACAGGGCAAAGTACACTGACATATGTGTGTGCATAATAACATACTTGCACAAACAAACAAACCAAGTGATAGAAAGAGAGGAAATAGAATATCCACCCTCTGTGATTTAGACAATATCCACACAGCAAATCTGACAGTATTTTCTTGTGTTGTGAAAACTCTGTTCCAGTTTCTGCCTTCTGTGGGAAAACTGCTGACAAACAAACACAAAATACTGCAGAATGCTGCAAAAATTGATTTTCAAAAATCAGATGAATATTTGAAACTCACTCTTGTTTTATGATGCTGCAGTTCAAGCTGTTCTCTCTCCTCCTGCCACAGGGCCCACCTGGAATGCCTGGTGGAGTCGGACAGCCTGGACTTGTTGGAGAGAAGGTCAGCGTTTCCCATTAGTAAAGACACGTGTGTGCATATGCACATACAGTAGAATAGTAGTGGTTTGTGTGTGTGTAAACTTGAACTTGTGTGTATAGAGTGTTATCAATTTTTCCCTCACCATCAGGGTGATGATGGAGAAGCTGGAGACCCTGGACCAGCTGGAGAGCCTGGCATTGCTGTGAGTCACATTACCTTTATGCCATCTTCTGGTCTTTTTAAGTTCATTTTATCTTTCCTTAGGCTCCTTAACCTTTCAAGGATTGTCATTTCATTTGCTGGTGTCTCAGGGTCCCAAAGGCGATGTCGGAGAAAAGGGAGATTCTGGTCCTCCCGGTGCAGCTGGCCCCCCTGGGCCCAGAGGAACACCAGGAGAAGACGGACCCAAAGGCAACCTTGTTAGTCTCTGCAGATCAGTGACATTTTATTGCTTTCTTGCTATTAGGCCGGCTAGTCCTTTAGTGCCACATATGATGCTTTTTTAACTCACTGCTTTTGCCTGTAGGGTCCTATTGGATTCCCTGGAGATGCAGGGCCCCCTGGTGAGCTTGGTGTCAAGGTCAGAGCTAATGTTTCTATTTACTGTCGTATTCTGTTTTGTTGTTGTTGTTGTTGTTGTTGTTGTTGATTTTTTTTAGTCTCTATTCTTACATTACATTGATTTGTTCAGGGAGTCGATGCTGCATCAGGACCTAAAGGAGATAGTGGAGATCCCGGCAAAGCAGTAAACAGCAATGTTTCTTTTAACATTCATTTTTTTATAAGATTAATTGAAATCTTGTTCATTTGTTGACACAGTGACATTAAGTAAAGGTTGCCAGTTTCTTTCCAACTGATGGGAATTTCTTTTTCTTTTTTTTCCCTCTTATTTCTGCAGGGACCGCCAGGGGCTTCAGGAGAGCCTGGTCCTCCAGGACCACCTGGAAGGAGGGTAATCGTAGTTTACAGTATATATATTGTATATATATTTTTTTGCATGTATAGGTATATGAAGTCTTTATTTGCAGATAATACTCATGCTTATGCCATTCTCTGCTGTTTTTTTCAGGGCCATGTCGGTGCTGCAGGAAAAGAAGGAAAGCAAGGCATGAAGGGAGCTAAGGTAAGCTCAAAAAACAGTGATCTCTCTGAAGAATCCTTTTTTGATCTATTTTGCTATTGATGCCTTGCTCTTGCATCTGTCTCCTGGCTCTGTAGGGGACAAGTGGACCCCCGGGATCAGTGGGGAAGACAGGCCCAGTGGGACCCCAAGGACAGCCAGGAAGGTCTGGTCCAGAAGGGTTTCGAGGCATTCCAGGTCCAGCGGTATGTATATGGATGCAAAATTGTATTTTTATTCAAAGGTGGCATAATATTAGGAAACTGAAATTGACTTTGAATACCATACACATTGATATTTTGTGTGTGTGTTTTTTTGCAGGGTGAACCAGGATTAAATGGACCGCTAGGGCAGACTGGCCCACCAGGACCAATAGTAGGATTCTTATATGTGGCTAATATTTGAATCGGTTTTCATAAAATAATGAAAACAGAAAAAATTATATTTTGTACACTCTACATTACTGATGTAAATAATACATTTGACTGTGTAAACAGGGGCCACCAGGACTCCCAGGATTAAGAGGAGATCCTGGTAGCAAGGGCGATAAAGTGAGTGTTTAGCTTTCAACAGAGAGGCCGTTTTGCACCAGTCTAAATATAATGACACAGTGATGATGAACCATGTCTCTATTTGCAGGGTCATGGTGGGCTGATTGGTCTAATTGGCCCCCCGGGAGAACCAGGTGAGAAAGGAGACAGAGGCCTGCCAGGAAACCAGGGTGCACAAGGATCCAAAGGAGATGAGGTATATATGGTTGCAGCAAGGAACACCAATACATGCAGAACGTCAGTCTACAAACAAGATATGATAAATCTTTGCTTATATCCAGGGTATGAATGGTCCTCCTGGACCCACTGGCCCACCAGGACCACCTGGACTCGCAGTAAGTGTTACACAGCAGCCCTTAAGACTGTGTCCTCTTTTTCATCTACTGCATGCATGTATAAATAATCGTTCTAAGTGGTCATACATGGTGGATCCTTAGATTTTTGCTTAGGCCAATACATTAGTATTTGCATGAGCATTTGTATGCAGCTATGTCAGTAAATTTTGTCTTGTTTATACTTTTTCGTAAAATAATTTCCAACAAATTAATGTAAAACACACCTCAACAAGCTTGAAATGTATAAATAATAAATAATAACTTATTATGACCCAACATAGCAGCTGGCTTGCAGATTATTGTTGCTGTTGAGAAGCTGCCTGATTAGTATTTTGCAGTGCTTTCTTGAGTAATTAGATCATTTTCTAATCTTTAATAGCTGCTAAAAATTTATGTATGTTTTTAGTACTAACATACTCATCATCTCCTCTCTTAGGGTGCAGCTGGCCAGAAAGGATCTAAGGGAGAAACGGTGAGCTAAGTAATTTCTCTTATTTATACATTGCTCTTCCTGTGTTCACACCTCTGCTTCGTAAGCAGCTGCTGGGAACATATGCTGGGGAAGAGAGAGAAAGTACCTTTGTTGGCTTAAATGTACCATGCTTCATAATCATAATACTCTGCTGTGTTTACGGCATGTCTTTGGAACTAAAAGCCTGCTGTACAGCCATGCTTGCCTTGTGTCTGATTTTTCCATTGGGCCTATTTAATAGGATTTGGCTCTGGTTTGTGTGATGTTATGAAAACTAGTATAGTGTGTCTTGAGAGTGAAGGCTTTGACCACAGCGTGCTGATGCACACAGCTGGATAATCCTTTAACGCGGCATCCATATCTGGCCGGATAATGTCAGAATTTAGCCTAGAGGCCGTAGAGAGGCTACAGGTAATTTACTGATTGACGTGATTGACATAAAGTTTTGTCCCCTTCTATTTCCCAGGGTGTCATTGGTCCCAGAGGAGATCCGGGTCCTGCTGGTCCCCCAGGACCTCCAGTGAGTACCTGCAATAATCCACTTTGTGACCTCAGTTCTGGTTTTATCCTCTTTCTTTTTATTTGACCCCTTTTTGACTCTGCTTCCCTTAGGGACTGCCTGCAACAATCATTGAGCCCCTTCCTATCATGGAAGGCAGGCGGAAGAGAAGAAGGCACTCGGAACGGACAAGAAGAGCAGCCCCACCTAGGGATGACAATATAGAATTGGACATGGAGGAGCCCCTCCAAGGAGACCAGCCTCTGGAGGAAGTTGAAGGAATGGAAGAAGTGTTTGCCACGCTGTCCTCTATGAAAAACGAAGTGGAGCTCATGAGACGGCCTCTTGGATCCTTTGAGAGCCCTGCTCGGACATGCAAAGAGCTCATGATGGTTCAACCGAAATACAAAGATGGTTAGCAAGAAATATGCTTAGTAATTAATGCTTCTTTCACCACTTGCTGCCAACAAATATTTACTCAGAAATCTACTTCAAAGAAAAGTGATGTGCATCTTCTTTAACCCTCACCCTTTTAAGTCAAGAGGCTGCTCACCATTTTGTTACCTTAGTTGTTTTCATTGTATCAGCATTTGGTGTAATTGATTGATGCCATTATTCTGTGGGTTTTGCAGGTGACTACTGGATAGATCCTAACCAGGGGTGTAACAGAGACTCCATCAAGGTGTTCTGTAATTTCACTGCTGATGGACAGACCTGTCTCTTCCCTGACAAAAAGGCGGAGATGGTGAGTCTCCAGTCTCTTGATAGAAGTCTTTGAAATGCACAAATCAGACAACAAATTGCTCACTATATCCCTCGATCCTTATAATTTTGCACTACAAACAGTACTTGTGTTCTTCTTTGTATCTAGGTGAAATTAGCAGCATGGAGCAAAGAGAAACCAGGAAGCTGGTACAGCCAATTCAGGAGAGGCAAGCAGGTACAACAAAAATAAACATATTATTAAACTGTTAGCAGTCGGACGTACCGCCCACGGGACATTGGATGGTTTAGGGGACTAATAGGACTGCTAAGGGGTTAAACCTAACCAACCCCACCTCCTAGCATTAATCTCAAGTAGTTCCAAACGCCTGGCAGTTCTTTTCAGGTAAACTACTTATCCGAGCTGCTGTTAGGTAATTTACCTGAGTGATACTAATGTTTAGGATTATGTTCATGTGATTCTGTAGATGTATGTTTGTGTGTCCATCCAAGTGCACCTGGTTGCAAACATATTTTTGTGCTTCTCTGTAAATCTCTTTACTGTGTAATTTTGTAATAATTTAGTAGATCACATGCAATGACATAGCTAATATGATATTGCCAGCCTTTGATTTCAGCAGTCAGAATGACTCACACAGTCACTGGCAGCTGTGTCTCATTGACTAGTATTCGTGGTCTCTCATGTGCACCTATTTAGAGGTCTCATAACCCTCTCAGATAATCACAGAGCTGCCAGTTGTAATTCACTGACTCATTCACACCAGGTCATTGGAATAGATTATTTTTTTCCTTCCCTTAATTCCATTGCTTTCTAATTTTCCTTCACTGTCATTTGCACCCTTGCACATGTAAATGCCTTCATTATAATTTGAAACTATTTAATAACAAGTTATTTTTTCCTAATCTCAGTGAGGTGCAGCCTTATTGTTGGGGTGAAAGTGGAGAGTTCCGTGTACTCTGTGAGATTTGAATGATGTTTTGAACATTTTTTTGGCTTAGCTTGAACACTAATACCTGTGTATCTGTGGCATTCAGTTCTCCTACAATGACAGAGATGGGAACCCTGTTCATGTAGTTCAGCTGACCTTCCTGAAACTACTAAGTGCCACGGCCAAGCAGTCCTTCACTTATAACTGCCAGAACTCAGCGGGCTGGTTTGACAGCACTTCCCTCTCCTACCAGCATGCCCTCCGCTTCCGGGGGAGCAACGATGAGGAGCTGACACAAGCCAAAAGCCCTTTCATCAATGCAGTGCATGATGGATGCCAGGTCAGTGCAGTGACAGTGCCAGGGAAAGGGACTAGCTGCACAAATGGGAATTAACCTTAATGAAGCTAATGTGTTTGTCAATTGTGTTGCTGTTGTCGGCTAGTGTTTGATTCAGTACATGGGTGACTACCAAATCAGTGACTTGAATTAGGATTAAGAGGAAAGTGGAGAGAGGTAGTAGTCGATTTAAGCCGAGCAAATTCCATTAATTGCTTTCATTCTTCTCTTTCAGCTTCGCAAAGGTCAGGAAAAGACTGTCTTAGAGATTGACTCCCCCTCAGCAGAATTACTTCCTATTATAGATGTTGCTCCGGCAGACTTTGGCGGCAGCAACCAGAAGTTTGGATTCCAAGTTGGAAAAGTATGCTTCAATGGTTAACGCTTTGGCAACGACAAACCCATACAAAGGCCTGCGCAGCAAGTTTTCAGCAAGAGAAACTAGGCTTTAACTGCTGCCCCAAACAATATTTATTATGTTATGATCCTGTATGTGGTGGGTTTTATTTAAGACTCTTCAACAGCCAACGACATGGTTTCTATGGCTTTCCAGCAGCGGGAATAATAGTAAGAAAGAAGATATGCAACAATGAGAACAAAGCACGTTTACCAAAGGGAATTATTTCAGTTAAATATATTTAATTTGTTCTTGTGTCTTTGTTTTTTTCCTCATTGTTTCACTATGCTGTAAATGATCCTCTTGGATTTCAAGGACTATGCCACTTGACCATGACCACTTTCATAAACAAGATGGATCTCTCCAATCACACAAAGGAATAGTCTGTATTTTACTGGTAATGGTCACTTGAGTGGTGCTTCGTATCTCATGTTGAAAAAAAAGACAGAGACTGAAGAAAGTCAGAGATGTTGCCACTCTTGCATGCTTGGATTTTACTCTAAAGCCAATTGCATAGCAGTTGTGAACTAGCCTTGCATATTAATTACACAGAAGCACTATAATTAATTTCTTGTGTGCTGGAATGATAAATTATCCTTTTTACCCTTCAACTGCAGTTTGCTCAGTGAATTGCCTTGATTTGTATTCATTTGGTGTAGCTAGTTATTGAACTCGACACTTACTTGAACAAATAAGGTTGTTTCCTTGATTGGACTGCTTTTTGAGCCCATGTTTCTACAGACCAGAGTAGTGTGTAAGTCATCGTAATATTGTCCCTACTGTGGTATACTGTATACTTGCTGTGGCATACCTCAATACCTGGATTGAGGTAAGGCACAAATTGAGAATATGCTGTTTAAATGCTCTCTAGTCTGAACTGCAGTCCTTCAAACCACAAGACATTTCAAGCTTCTCTTAAAGGCTTTTAGAATTGCTGACACAACCTGTTTTCATTTTTCTGCCCTGCTCAGAGGTTTTTGTTTCTCTGTATTGTTCATATCTTGCTATCTGAACAAAGTGCATTGCTGTTCACTTGGAACAATTTGCTCTTCAGTGGTGCTAAAGACGATTTTGTTATTTTTGTGTCACTATGTTGTTTGTTTGTATCTTTGGGCAGGATTATAGGACTAGAGAGTGAGAGGGTTACTGCTCTTTCAGCAGCATGAACCATCCTCAGAGGATGGGGACTAGTCTCCTGTTTTTTGCACATCTTCTGGCCAATTTCACAGGGCCTGTAAGAGGAGGTTAGGAACAATTCAGAACACTTAGGCTTTAAATGGAAAAACCAGCTTTAAACCAAATTTATATTTTGCTATTACAGTTAGATAGCAGCTTAATAGCCCCTAAAGTATAAATTATAACATCAAAACTGGAGTTAATAATGTTGCAGAAGTAGATCCATCATACATTTCCCGTGGAGATTTTTTTTTTCAAAATCCTTTTTATTGTAGAGCTATGCATCAGAGATTGTCACGTCTCAGTAAAATTACCATGGGTGCACTTGTAGTGTCACAAGTGTAATTCCATTATTCACTGTCTGTGGAGCAGCTCTGGGATTTCGCTTTAGATAATGTTATTACTACAGTCTGTCTCTGTACGTTGGCTTAAACAGTCTTCTTTGAATTAACAAATGGAGCTGTGAAATATTACAGAAGTTAGATTTCTGTGCAAGTTTTATTAGTTTTTCCTTTAGCAAGTTACATTTTTTAATCCTCCAAATACCTCCTGTAACATAATTAGTTGACTAATTGTATCTAGCATGTTTAATTTGCTCTGTTTTTTTTCCCTAACATTTATACAGTGCCATCATTAACGCCTCTCCTCCTGTCCCATCATGCACTGCCCCTCCTATGTATAGTGTTTGTTGTACTAATTTTATATACTGTACAGAACTTTATGAGCAATAGCCTGTTGTGTGAATGAAAAACGAATGCATTTGTCAAACGTTGGTGTCCAAATAAAAACAAACAAAAATAATTCCGATTTTTTTTTTATTTGTTTGTTTATTTAGTTTTGTTTTCCTCTCCCAACCTGACAAGCAGGTTAGAACAACGGCCATGATTACATGTCACTGTCTGCAATGACTGGTCAAAGTTTAATACATAAGACATGCTCTTCAATACAAACTAGTTCTGCAACATTCGCCTAACAAGCATTCAGTCAGAATCCTCACAGAGAAGATGCAATCTACTCTGATGTGTTCTCCAGTTCATTTATTTCAATTAGCGCTCTTTTGGTTCTCAAGAGGGAAGGTGGAGATCAGACAGAAAGGGAATGATGAAACAGTGGATAGCAGGAATAAGAGACGGGGTCAGTAAAGAAATAGACGATAAGCTGTAGAAATGTAATCATTTCTGTTAGAAAAGGGAGAGCTGTGAAAATGACTATTTATGTGAAATAGACTCAAATGATTAGTAAATTCTCACAGAATCATTCCAATACACAGCACTCACATATACACACACTCTAAAGCCCATTCTGTTGCTCACATTAGAGTACAAGTTTCTCATCCCCTTTGGGACCATTGTTCAAGGTTAGCATCAATGGCAGAATAAAGGTTACCATGTTTTTCTCCTTTCTGCTCTCTTCCACTCAATTGAATTTTAACCACACTAAGCTCTTGACCACGAAAGGTCATCTGTCGCCACTATCTCAGAATAATGATCAAGCAGAAGAGCAATGTGACTGTCAATATGGTATTTCCACAGTACTGTGCCCTTTTCTTTTGTCCACATTCCATCTTAGGGCCCACCACTCCTGTGACATTGTTTCCAAAATTTTGTTTCTGCTGTGTGCTAAGCCTTTGTTAGTGCTGTGCACAAATACCATCTCTGCTGATAGATGATAATGTTTCTGACATGCTGATATAGCCAAATAAATCCTCATAATTGCGATGTCAAATATGACAATCATTTGGAAACCACTGTGGTGTGTTTTTTACCATCACACACAGATGCACAGAGCATTGAGAAGAGCTCTTCATCCGACTGATCTGGGAGCTCAGCTCTGTGAAAGCCTGTGAGAATACCATGGAATTGCTCTTTCGTGTCAGGAAAATGGCATTTTAAGCATGCAGATATGAACATACCCAATACAAAGAGTGGTGCTTAAAACTGTGTATGGGAAAACAACGTACCATGAAATACGGATTTACTATTTCTTTTCAGACGTGTTTCATATTACCAATATCAAATTTAAAAAAAATACAATGCAAGATATAATGTTGAAAAGAAAGCTAAAACTGTATGTAAGCAATTGTTTTCTACAATTATAATTCTGCATAAGATTAGCAAACAAAAAAAACTAAAACAAAAACGAATTTATCTTTTTTTTTTTTATTTCATATTGCTGACCATTACATCATGTAAATGTTATACTGCTAAAGGCGCAATTTCCACAAGATGGTACAGTGGTGTTTTGTTTTTTAATTAAGTTTGCACTCTAATCAAAACCCTTATCCGTGTGATGCACAAAATATCACCTTGTAAGCTTTGGTCTTGGCTAGCTTTGCATTGCATCTACTCCATGAACAATCTGATAAGACCTATGAATGGTTGGAGCTGGTACAAATGAGTTGACCCAGGTTTACATTTGTAACGCAGCTGCAAAATTCTTACATACTACATACTGGGAAAAAGAACATGATGGCATCTCCTGAACTATCCTTTTTGTCTCTGTTCTCTCTTATCTCTCTCCCTGTGGCTGCTACTCTCTTGCGCGGTGTCTCATTATTCTGGAGCTGAAAATGTTAGATATTTTTCTATTGTTTGTTGTCGGACTGTCTGGTCGTCCCGCTTTCTCCCTCTAGTTTTCCCTTCCCTCAGCTCCTCTCCTGTGACATTGATTCTAACTAAGCTGAACGTGTCACAAAGTCACAGTGAGAAATGAACAAATTAAACAGATGTTACGATTAATTAGAGAGAGTCAGTGGAAACATCTACATTTCTGGGAGAACGGGGACATATCCTTGGTCTCAATGTGTCCAGCCAAATGCGGATGTTGTGTCACAGTAGATAACAGCAGACATTATTTTCCAACCCACTGATGTGTGTGCACGTGTGCATGCTGCTCTCAGTTTAGCATCTTGTACTGTACATTTGGTGGGGAATAACTTGGATCATTTCAAGCACGAGCATGGTCCTTCATGCATAGGCTTGGAAGTGTGTGTCTGTGTGGGCATGTAAAAATCATGAGCATTTGCCGCTGAGCAGGGGTTCTCTTATTAGCGTGCATGCAGGCACCTCGCCTGCCAGGTCCCATCCACAGCTCCTTTATCTCATGAAGGGTTGGGGGAATCATTTCCACCGATGCCTTTTCCGTCAAGCGCTTATCAACAAAGCTAACATTAGTAAAGCAGTTTGAAAAAATGACTTGAAGGCGAGGGAGGGAAACAGAAATCCCTGGGCGAGTGGACAAACAGCTCAGTGATGATTCGGAAGCCCAAGGCCCTGTGTGTCTGAGAGTGTCAGATGATTATCTGGCAGACAGAGAGCCCAGATTTAAACACACAGCTTGAGAACACCCCCGCCACCTCCAGCACACACATCCTATTCGTAATTTTCCGTCTGCTGCAACTCTCAGCACCACCACGGCTGAATCCGCAAGCACTGCTACCGCCATGCCAGCCTCACTTAAGTTAACTTAGTCCTAAGTAAAAGGAAGACAACGTTTTTTGCTGGTCTTTCCTGACAGCCAAAGTAATCAGTGTGTCTTACTTACAAGATTAGGTGAAAGACAGAATGAGAAGTAGAGCAATGCAGAAAATCAGAAAGATGGGAGAAAAAGAGAGTGGTAGTCATTCACTAGACAGGCAAGAGTTGTATGAATTACTCAGAGCAATTTGAACATGAACAGATGTTCACAAATTCAAGGCAGACAGTGTTAATGAACAAACTTAGCCCTGATCAGAAAGACATGAGGAATAATCAGAGGGGGCTTGTATTCAGCTATGTTTCACATGCATGTGTGCTTCTGACTTGTTAGTGAGCAAGAGTAAGTGAGAGAGTGGTAGCAGCATTACCCCATCGCTCAATACAAAATGATTTTTTGCCATAACTCAGACAAGGCTGTGAGCAAAAGAGCGAAAAGGAAAGACAGAGACCGAATGATTCAGCTCTGAGAACACATTGGCTCAGACTTCAGTTGAAAAGCGAGGGAAA
This sequence comes from Haplochromis burtoni, assembly GCF_018398535.1. NCBI lineage: Eukaryota > Metazoa > Chordata > Actinopteri > Cichliformes > Cichlidae > Haplochromis > Haplochromis burtoni. Next base: position 3,647,645 of record NW_024582382.1, on the reverse strand, counting down.
CAAATTGTTTCCATTCACCTCAGTGAGTCCTGTCTCCTGTCTGTGGACCTGAATGCAAAGAAATCCTCCACCTCTTACTCAGTCACACCCCTTCCATCTTTCCCCCTCCTTTCCCTCTGTCTTCACTTCACTCACTGAGTGATCAATGCATCAGTAGTGGCACTAACAAGGTTGTTATTCTATCAGAGAGAATCAGAAGTGGCAGCATTTCATGGGCACCTGGACACTTTTCATAAATCTTGCAAAGCAGAAGTGAACTGCAAAGACAAAATACTCTGCTTGAAGTGTGCGGGTGCTAAACGCCATTCAATGGTAGGAAATAACATTTTCCCTGTTGGTTGTATAAACCTGCCAGTGGAATGTAATCTATATATTTATACCAGCTTATATTTATACTACCTAAATGGATAAGTCCAAGTAATCAATACTCTTTCTAGAAAGATAAACTGCATCATTTGCTCCTGGCTTGACAGTGCAACTGACAGCATTTGAATTATGCTTTCATGTGTTTAACAGTAATGAGTACAATTGGGCCTGACTTTGTCGCTCTTTAATAATTTAGAACTAACTGGAGACATGAAGCAATATTCTCAGACTACAATTGGGAATTAGTCTTCTTCCAGGCACTGTTTTTTTACCCGTCTGTCTTACTCACTTACTCTGATTCCCTCTTTTCGCTACATAATCGAACACTAACGCTTAAAAGCCCCATGCTGTCTTTACTGTGCATACGAATGGAGTGTGTTGTTGGCTTTGGTTGCTACAGTGGGAATTCTTTGGTGCAAAAGCATCCAGGAAAAGTTGATAATGAATAGCATTTCTTTTTTTGGTGACAGAATCAGTGTCTGTTATAAATTACACTTTGCAATCTAAAGAAATCCATGAAGAATTCCAGCTTTTCGACAAAGTCTTCTGTAAATTCAACCCCTCAAACATTAGGTTATTTTTTATTTCATTACACATAGATAAAGGTTCCTGTCTTTGTTACTGATAAGTCCTGACCTGTTTCTCTGGGATATAGCTGACAAAGACATAGCAAACAGGCCAATGTTCAAATAAAAAACTCATGCTGGTGTTTCGCTTTCTTTCACTTTTTCTCGTATGAATGGAGCACAGACAGAGGTCTTTAGTTAAACCCCCAGCTCTCTATTCATTTCCTCCAGGGCACACCAAACAGAGGTTTCTAGTTACAGTAAGTCTCAAATGTCTGCTTGTTTCAGCATCTGATGAAAATGCAATGATGTTTTGATTGAATTCGTTGTCTCCTGAATAAACCTACTCTTCTAATGCACAATGCTTCAATTTGAATTCTAATGAAGATCCAGGCTTCATTTATGCTCTGCGTACGGTATATCTTCTTTTTTATGTGCAAGTACAAGTATTACAGTCATGATGTAGACTGAATGTATCCTTGTGATATAGAGACTTTTGATGTGTTTCTTTGCTGCTGCAGTACTAATGAGAGACTAGGGGTTTCAGGGTTTCAGGTGCTGGTGCGCTGAGAGAGGAGGTGAGTGACAGGGCTCATGAATAGTGATGGCCGACAGCTGCTCATTAACCAAGAGACTGTCTGTCAGCCAGCAGACTGGAGAAGCAGCCCTTCCTCTATGTTTACACACACGTTTGCACATAAACACACCAATATGAAAATACACACACATATGTGCAATCCTATGGGGATTTGGTGAACAACATGAGCACCACACAGACATCCACACAGTTCATATCCCCTTCATCTGGATCTCTTGTGCCTGCTGTCGAGTGGAGGCCAATCATGCCTTTCCCTCTGACAGCATGAGCACCGTGTGCTATTACCTGTATGCACCTACCACTCCCACTGGGGCAAGACCCTTGCTGAATATGGAAAAACCTTCTAGATGTAAATTCTGAATGAGGTCCAGAGTGCAAAAGGCACAAAAGATTACAGCTAAGGCAGAACAAGTGACATTCAGTACTTTTTATGCTGTTGTTATGAGGAATTGTGTGCTACCTCCAGAGTCTGTCTCTTTCATTTTAACAACTTAAAGTAAAAATTCCAAAGAAAGGTGACCTAGATATTGGACATACATTCATTTTTCATTACATTTCTAATGGTGACATGCTGTTCTTCCAAATAATTCAGTCTTAAACATGTAATAATCTGAAACTGGAGCTCCTTGAAATCAGAAGGCAAACCCAGGAGGATACTGAAAGCATTATGTGATCTATGACATGGCATGTCAAAAGTTAAGTAAGCTTTTTCATTTTCTTCTTTTAAAACAACATATCCCATTTCTGAAAGCTGTCAAGACATAAAAAATGAACACTTTTAAAAGAAAGTCTCTTTTTCTTCTTTCCTCACAGTTTCTTTAGCTTACTTGGTGGGAAAAAGAAACGCAGAGGGCAGCTGCTGATATTGTTTCTCTGTTCGGACAAAGCCAGAAGGCAAAAATCTGTCAAAAGCCTTACTACTAACTTTCTATCTATCAAAAAGTAAATAGCAAAACAGCTAAATAAGACACAGTCTTAAATCAGAGTTCCTGTCTCTGGATGTTCGCTTAACATTCATTAATACAATCAAAGATAGCAAAAGGCCCTGAGACCTCAGTGACACCGAAGTGAATGCTGAAGATATTTATTAAGCATGATAAAATTATTAGAAATATAATAGAAATATTAACATCCACTGCCCTAATTCCACCCCTATCTATATATGTGTGGAGGTGTCCGTGTGCTGCAGCTTTTGTAATTATATTAGTTCCCAGAAACCATCCATTCACCCAAAATGCTAGTTCCTCCTCTTATTGTACAGGAGCTATAGCTGAATGATGACATCATTACTCAATGAGCACCACCCCACCCACACAGTCTCACTTCCAGAGTACTTCCAAGCCCATTATTCACCCGTCTCTATTCACCCAGTCACTTAAGCCCCTGTCACCATTTCATTCCTGGCCCTAATTCAAGCTTTTGTATCTCAACCATTCTTATAAACTAATTTGTGCATGTATAATAGTGTAGTCTTTGATCTTAGATATGCATGGCTTGCTTTCACACTCTGTGAGCTCTGAGGGGTTTATAGTGGAAATCATGGAATTATTGTTTGTGTGGAAGTCAGTTGTTTACTCAGCCATTGCATAACTTTGTGTAATACATGGCGTATGTTTGAAGCTTGACTGAGCTGATGCTTGATGTGTGAAAAACAAATATGGTGTGAAATGTGTTGATTTCAGTGCACTGATCCCTGTTTTGAACTTATTTTATTGGCACTGTCAGCTAAGACAATTAAACTCAACAAGCATGAAATGCTACCTGTCCTGGTAGAAAGGTGAAAAGAAATTACAACTACAAATAATCTGTCATTTAGAAAAATATGGGCCATGGAGTACTGGAAATGTATTATCTAATCAGTATTAGAGCTCTAAAAAGAACAAAAACAAAACAGACTATGCATAATAGTTGTGAGATTCAGTTAAAGCATTATTGATTAGATTGTATGATCAAATGAAAAGATGTCAGTAATATGTAAGGGGTGCTAATTCCTGCTGAAACTTCAGACAAACACATCACAAAAAACAGTTTAGTGAAAACTTCAAACACAGTGCTCATTAAGTGAATGATTATAAAAGAAAATAAAAGAAGTCAATACATATTTTTCAGGCATCAAATGCCACTAGCATTAAATCTCAGATGTGCCGAGAGAGAGAACTTCAATGGTGTACATGTTGCTCTCTCTTTCATTTGGATAGCTATGCTCACAGTAACTGGCAACAGGACACACGCTGGACTCAAATGCTTTCAAAGGACTTGGCAGTTACAGTCTACTTAGAACCATGTTCAAAAACAGGTTTTTTCAAAGAACAGACAGGCGGATAAAGGACAAAATCACAAGAGCTAAGACAATCATAATGTAACAGGCAAACTAATGTAGGCTACAGACATTTTGGCAGAACTGCACAGAAATAACAGAGATTATCTGGCAATGAAAAACATCTGGATTGGGCATTATGTTTCATAATTGTTTAGATTCATCCACATTTCATACACTGTTGCAATATAACTAGATATACTATAATAATATAATATTTGAAAAGTTTTGAATATTACAATTAGTCTACACTCAATAACCTAGAACCACAAAATAATGACATTTTTATGCTGATCCACTTGAGGGTAACGGGGTGGGCTGCAGCCTAGCTGTCATGGTGTGTAAAGTTGAGTTACCCTCTGGAAAGGTCTCCAGTCTATCACAGCACTAACAAAGAGACAGATAACTGTTCACACCTATAGCCAATTTACAATAACCCATTAACCTAGCATACACATGGTTAGATCATGGGTGATAGCCAGCAAATGTAGGGAGAATCCATGCAGGGAGAACACGCAAACTCCACAAAGCATGACCCCAGTTGACCAGTAGATTCAAGTCCAGGACTGTCTTGTGGTGAAGCTACAGTGCTAACAACTGCGCAACTGTTCTACCCTAAAATTAAATTTCAAAAGCTAGAATCTCAGCTTTAAGTATTCAGATCTTTAATTTAGTGGAAATTCATTTTGCAGCACTTAAAGCTTCCCAGAGACTCAGCTGGTTTTACAAATGCGTATTAATCACATTCATCTTTAACGGATCATGCCGAGCTTTTCAGACAAGAATAGAACCATCTATAAACTGTCCACAGATGTTCAATGGGGTTTTAATGTGAACTGTGGCTTGGTTAATTACCAAAAGTTAGAGATGTGTCCCTAAAGTCACTAAAGTATTACTTTATCTGTATGTTGTAGCTGTGTTTTCAGGTTATGTACACTCTGGAGCAAGTTTTCTTCAGGGACATTTTTGTATTTTTCTACATTTATTCTCCTTTATTAAGGTAATGTAATGTTATTAGCAGTGCTCTAAAAGATCAGTTTCTAACTGGCTAGACCAAAGAATATTTCTCTCCATGCTCTCTGAGTTTGTTTTAGGAACTGCCAGCGGTTAGTCATATGCTTTCAACTCAGGGTGGCTTCTTTCTGCTTTGTCATAAAGGCCTGGTTTACTGAAGTGGATGGTATTTATGAAGTCTTTTAAGAGAGATCAGTGGATTCTTGGTCATCTCTCTGGCCACCTCCCTGTTTCTCAATTTGGCTGAAAGGCCACCTCCAGCCATGCTGGTTTTAAAACTGCTCCCCTCTCATAATTATTGAGTGCTCTTTGATTCTAGGAGCACATCTGATATCTCTACGCAAAGTTGGTCCTGGCCCAACCTGTGTTGGGCCAGGACGCAAAGTTGCTGTGTTTCAACCTAGTTATAAAATAATAAAAAGCCACTTTTTCCCATTCAGAAGGAACCAAATCATAAACTTTAAAAAGATTTTCTTTAATAGTTTTCTTGAAGTAGAAAATTTGAGGGCAAATATAACTGCCTTATTCAGGATTAATTGTGGCCAAATCATTCATTTTGTCTCGGTTAGACTCGCTTAGGTGCTCTTGATTATTAATTAGCAAAGATATCTAAAATTATGTTTTTACTTTGACATTTCCCCTGGTGAATGGCTGAATACCATTCACCAGGGGAAATAAGAATTTTATTCATTTACATTTTTATAACACAATCAAGTTTTTTATAAGAGCTGTGAATATTTTCTTACACTAGTGTGCATTTTGTGTTGAGAATCACTCTTACCTGGCCATCATGATGCTTTCACTCAGTTCTAATAATCATGCATCAATGATCGAATAAATTAATTTACTTTGAAAGGTTATTTGTGACACATACTACGTTACTCTACTTTCATGTCTAATTCTTTTCTTTGTCCAAATGTCTCATGTTTATGCTTAGTACACACAAAACAGTACAGAAACTAAGTTGCATATACATTAATATTCAATTTCTGATCAAAATAATGTATCTCCTGAACACTTCTTTAGATCTTTTGAGCAATTAGTACCTGCTTTCCGTGAGAGAGAAACTGCAAAAGACTGCTTAGTCCAATTTCAGTTCTATACTAAACATCTGTTTAGGTGGAAAACATCCATTTTAAAATCACTTTCTCTGTATTCTTACAGCCCAAAGATTCAAAGCTGAGGAACAATAAGGGAGTAAGCTATAGATGACCATGCATGCAGCTGTATGCCAAGTTAAAATACTCTGATGGAATGCTCCTTTTGTTTGTAATCGATTGAGAGAGAAAGGCATCCACCGTGTAATTGTAGCCTCATTTGATCTCAAATAAACCATGCTGTCCTACACAAGGGAGAGAGCAGGGCAAGGATAAGCTGGAAACACCTTCATTACACCAAACACACACTCCAGCACACTTACTTCCTTGGCCTAACTCTTCCATGCACGTGCACATACACACACAAAAACACTCATTTGCACTTTCCTTTTAAATTATATCCGCCCTCACCTCCACCCCTCACTCCCTCCCCTGGTCTGTCTTTTTCTCCAATCTTGCTCTGTGTCTTATCTTCAATCAAACTCAACACACAGCTAGATAGAGGGTGTATGAACACACCAACACACACACACATACACACACACACTCACTCTCTCCGCACATCTTGGAATGAGCCTGGGATTGATTCTAGTCACACAAGAGTGGGGCGAAATGAGCAGTCACTCTGAATAGGCAAAGGCGTCAAATAATACAGATATGAACGTCAGAGGGATAATTGAAGAAAGTGTTTTATATGTAAAAGACAGAGGAGGATGGAGTGGAATTGAATCTCAGAGAAAATGAGGAACTGGTTCTGGTCCCAGAAGACTGACTCACAATAAACCCAACTATTTCTGAAGAAAATAGGGTGTAATTAGACTGGTCAGGGGGTTCCACTGGGTCTAACACCATTCACATTCACTCTTTCTCTATCTCCCCTGCATTCACTCACTCTCTCCCCATTTCTTAGCCTCTTTTTAGCATCTCTAAGTCAAATGTCAGTATGTTCATGTGAGCCCAAGCTTCTTTTCTCTCTCACTGTTGCACTTCCTTTGTTATTTCTTTCATCCTGTCCTGTTCTTTTCTATGTGTACTTCCCTTTCCACCATTTTCAACCTTCTCTCCCTCTCTCTTCCTGCCTCCCTCCATCCGTCTACCCCTCCCCCACCCAGCAGGCGTGGAGCTACATCAGTAGAATTGATCAGATATTCCAGGCACATATGGACAGCACTGATGGGCATAAATCATGAGTATTTTGAAGTGCCCATGCAGGGCTCTTCAGACTGCTTATAGTGAGCAGCCAAAGCTCTGTGGAACCAGTGGATGAAATCCTCCTCTTCTAGCTCCATTTTCATGCCAAATTTCTTTCTTTTACTTTGCTTTCCAAAGTGTGTAACATCTTCCTCAGCAGACTTCGAGACTCTTTTTCTATATGTCTCTCATCCTATGTTAATACTGATGTAACCTCCAAGCCCTCCTTGTCTGAGCTGTGTGCATTCACAGCCTGAAAGATGGTCTCCTCCCTCACCCCGTCCCTTATATGCTACCTAACTTGGCAGCATTACAACAACCTGTTCCTATGGCAACAGGCTGGCCAGCAACAATAATCACTATTGTTTGAACATGTCGTGTTGTTTCAAGCGTTTTCCTGGTCACATGGTGAAAGGCGAGCAGATGATAATCAATACCTCCTTCTGAGCCATAAGGGGTTAACCTGCCCTTTCCTCCTCTCACAGACACACTGAGCACCACAGTGCTCAGTGTGTCTGTGAAGACACACAAGTCTATGAAGACTTCCCATCTAACACGTCTTTGTATAAGATTATTGGACAAAAACAATAATTAATCCTCCAAATAAATGCCAAACTTTCATTGTTCTGTTTTCCTATTTGCAAGTCTCATTATATACTAAAATTACCTCTGAATAAAATACAGCTAGTCAATATTGTACAGAGATGAAAACCACTACAAAATCAATTGACAGTCTCCATAATTGCATGGGAGATTCCTGAAGCTTCCCATATGCATTTGTCTCCCTGTGTGTGGTCACAAACCACCGGGCAGCAGAAATAAATCTCCACGCTTTGCTCTGTCCTTGTTCCCTCTCTCTGCCTCTCTTCAGATGACTTGTCCTCTGTCTCCCTCTCTCTCTCTCTCGCTTCAGGTTCCAGGTTATTGATTGGGACCCTACTGGAAGGTGCAGGGATAAGATAAATAAAGAGTCAGTGGCCATGAACAGCTCTCTCGCTCACCCTAACATGAAGGGAAGGATAATCATCTGCCAGGCTCGAGGAAGTGGTCATGTATTTTTTTCAGGCTACTTTCATGCAAAGTGCCTCAACTATTGCCTTCACCACAAGGATCCCCAGGGCCAACTGTAACATGCTCCTAAACCTACTAGATTCAGCAACAATTTAATGGCTTGTAGACTCAAGGTAGAACTTGTCGACTCAGTCGTATTATATTTTATGTATGAACTATAGTTCTTCAGTGAAACTCATTATCAGTCTATTCTTTAAAACGGAAATTAAACAGACTGCAGCTACAAAGTTTATGGACATAAGCCTTAATGTACTGAGCATGCTAAACTACATAGCAGAAAAAAGCAGGTGCCTCTCTGTTTTATCTTATGTTATCAAAGGAGTGTGCAGGGCCTGAAGTTATTTTGCACAGATTATAACAGACCATATCACTCAAAACCTCTATCAATCAAGGAATGCAGTAAGGATATTTGTCACACATCACTATGTAGCGCAAAACACTGCTATCTCCACGCAAATAGGTGGCACACAGGCATGTATAAAGTCATCTGTAAACACGAGCACACACAGTGGGGTAAATAACTGTCGGTATCTCTTGCAGCATCGAGAGCAGTGGCGCGAGTCTTCCCCTCAGATTTTGAAAGCCCTATCTGTATCAGGAACAGCAAACCGAAAAAGCAATTTGCTTTGTCACACAGAGACATGCTTGACTACACTGAATAATTGCACTGCAGCTCTGGAAAGAGCTGTTTTCCTTTTATCTAATGAAGGCCTTCAGGGGAAGGAGCACAGGACTATGTGTTTTATATCTGTATGTGTGTGCTTGAGGATGTGTGTGTGACTGTATGTACGTACAGGTGTGATATGCAATGTACGCGCTCAAGGACTATATACATATGTGGACATTTAAAACTGCAGAATGAAAAGATAAGCAATTGTAGCAGATATAAGATATCCTTTGCTCTGGTTCTATACCATCCATTCTACCAGTGTATATATTCTACATGTCGTTTCTGCACAGTGTTCCCCTGCAATATAATGATTAATCAAATCTGCATCTTGCCTCTCGGCTGTGTCCAGTTCCACGCTTCAGGCACTTGACTTATTCAATATTGCAGAAGCAGACTGGAGAATAAGAACCCCTGTGACTGACTTTAGAAACTAACTCCGGAGAAGTGCTGAATCCACACTCAGCTGCCTGTCGGCCTTCCTCTGTGGAGCTTGGCAAAGCAGTGCAAAAGCTGGAGGGACAACTTCAGCCCACAACTACCACTCAGAGGACTGCAAGGAGCCCTAGTGATGCAAGCAGAAGGGAAAAAGTGAACCTTTCCATCCCCTTCATTTCTATATTTTTCACCATAAATGTAGCAGAATCAGATGATAAAACATATCAGTGGGAGGAGAAAAGCAAAAAGAAGGAAAAAGATTACAAAAAAATAGAGTGGAATAAAAGCGCCGTCTCTGATTTCTCTGATGATTGCATTCAGGAGAAAGGTTTGTGAATCGCCACAATGGCTCTACAACATTTGCACCACTGTGAAACTGTAATTAAGTCATCAGCGACAGTTTGGAGTCTTTGACATCATAATGAGGCTGAATGTGCGCAGTTCGTGCTCTGTGGATAAGCTGCTGTAATCACTTCTATCTGCTTAATTATGTAAAACCATTTTTCTATCCTACTAATGTCTAGGTCTTTATCTCTTCCTCTCTCCCTCTCAATCTCTATCTCTGCCTCATATTTTGAAAATAATGTACAAGAAAATCGTAAAAATGCAGTAGAAAAGGACACACATCCTTGGACTTATCAACCTGAGGCACATATTTGGGTCTTAATGGATGCTGGAAAATAGAGTACAGTGGATGTTGGAAAATAGAGTACAGTGGCAAATGAGTAATAAAAATGGGCACTGAAGGATTTATACTAGCTGGAGCTACTTTAAAAATGAGCACAAAGCCCTGACCACTTATTGGTGGAGGAGCTTATTGTTACCCCTCCTAAGTACTGATCAGAAGAACAGTACAGCTCAAAAGAAATGTGCATGCAATTTTCATATCTTCTTTCTTTCAAGTTCACTTGTACACATTTCCTGCTTCACACTTATGGAAGTGAAGATGTGCGCTGGCTGCTGCGGGTTATTTGCAATGAAGTAAACATCATTCTTTCTGTCCCTAATGGAGAGAACCTGACTGTACTCTTTTTTTAGATAGACCCACATCAAAGCGCCCCTTCGATAGTACATCAGAGATCACCATATCGCAGTGTACAAGCTCCACGCACACAAACACATGCTCACCCTTGAGAGTGTGGCAGTGGAGAGTGAAATCTTGTGATGCTTGGGAACTTTACCGCCAAGACAGGCTGCAAAGGGAGAAAAAACCCTAAATGCATGAAAAAACAGGAAGCTGCCACAGTTTCAATGGAGCAGAAAAAAAAAAACAGCAGAGAAAAATGTCAACAACAAATAGCTGCTGGTTTCTATTGCCACAGGCGACATGGACTTTGGTTCTCTCATGTTTCTTTCCTCCCGCATTATGCATCATCTTTTCATCCAATTAAGCACAAATACAGGCAACAGAACAACTCAGGGAGCATCTCACTACTATTCACTCTGGGAGAGAAAAGCAGAGCAAAACAGAGGAAGACTTGTCAATGAAACAATGAACAACAAAAAGGATAGTACAAGATAAAACAATAGGAAGATTGTGCGTGTACATAGCTTTACTTAAGGATGGAACTCTTGGCAAACAATCCCTTTCTATGTTTGATAGGTCAGCCAGCGTCTCCTCTCATTTTTTATGTTGCTGTGAGTCTGTGCTGGGCAGCAACTCACCGTTTTGATTCTGCAACATGAGCACACTGCCATACAGTTCTTCTAGATGGTGATTGATGATGTTTGCTGATTTATGGCGAGGCGCAGACAGGAAGAATGGCAAGGCCTCTTTGCAAAAAATCCAACTGAACCTGAGCTGTCCTTGTCTTCGTTGCCTTGGTTATGATCAGGTAGTGAAGTGAAGCAGCTTAAGATGAGTGTGAAAAGCCATGTTAAATTCTATCTTCAGGCAGACACTGAAGGTTTCACACCTCTCCCTTTGGGCACTCAGCCGAGAATTGCGTCGGGCACATTGCATTCTTAACCTTCTGTCCTACTGACTGCTTTAACTTTGCCATCATTTACGTGTTTCTCCTTATATTATTTGACATATCCTGATAAACCCAGGCTCTCTCCTAGGTTTATCAGGATATGAGAGAAAGATGAGATTTAGTAAGCTGTCATTGTTGTATTATTAATCTTTAAACATCAGGATAATACATTTTATGACTTCACGTTGCCCTTTTCACCAAGCCTAGACTTCTGGAACTAGATATTTGAAAATTTCAAAGTCAGATTAACAACGATTTTCCCCTAGTGAAGTGAAAAGGAAAACTCAGCAGGCAGCTGAGTGTTAGCAGTGGCAGTCTTCGGTTGCACAAAGACACTGTACTTTTGGGACTGCTGAATAAGATGTTTCATGCTGTTTAGGCATTAGAGATTCATTAGGTAGTATGAATGTGAGATGCATGCTCTAGGAAGCTGTGCACTTTGCTTTTTTGTTGTTAGATATCTGTGTTATGTTTTCTGGAATGCCAGGGTTACACTATTTGTACTATTATCAACAAGCTGATGTTGTAGTGAAGTATCTTACATTGTTATTAATGTCTGCTCATACATTCTAAGCCAGATACTAAGAACTCCATAAACTTTACACTTTCCCACATGCCAGCTGAACATACTATATATAGACTAAAGATCTGGATACTTTGAAGGAGCACATGATCTTTCAGTTCTACTGCATAATAACTCAGCTGCAGTAGCAGCAGCAGTAACATTACAAAGATCAATGAAAACCACAAGCTCTGTTATGGGACAGACTCCAATGTTTTCTAGATGGATGGAGCCACTCATGTACTCCAACGTCACACAATCCAATTAGACTGTCTGTGTATGCCTGTGCTGCGCTCTGCAATTTAGTCACTCCCTGGGTCCATGCACCTGTCTTAGATTCACTAGAACCACAAACAAAGCGTAGTTACTCTTTCTCTAGCGCTTCTATACCACAGTTCATTCTCAGAGTATTCTTAATATTCTTCTTGCTTTCCAATTGTTTTAAGAGAGTCAAGTCTTGGAAATTGAAAATCTATATAATAATAGGCTTGGCAACGGTGGCTCAATATAAATGGCCCCATCTGCACAGCTGTGTTTTAATGCTTAAGAATGCTTTGACAAGCAAGATGCCTGCAGGCAGTCAGACACACTCGTGCAAACTCGTACTTGCACACACATACACCTAAGCACCAAGATGCCATGGTTGTTAAATATAGTCCTTAGGCCACTTTGAGTGTGTTCCATTATTGCAAATATTTTAGCAATGCACACACTAACTCGGAGAAAAGCACCTCAGGTAATCCTAGCTTGAACCACAAAGCATGAAATGCATTCACACAACCAATCAACTCTATTCTGATGAAATGTTTTGATAAGCTGGTTCGCCAGTACATCAAAGACAGCTTCCTACCAGTTTGCATTGCATCCACAGAGGATGCCATGTTGAATGCCCTCCTCCCTGTCTTCATACTGTCTGGAAAATAACAACACCTAAATAGAAATTCCCCATGAAACTGACTGACAAATTAACCTCCCTGGGTGTGGATACTGGACATCCCAACAAAAAAATACCAGACAGTTGAGATCGCAAATCAAATCTTCTCAGCATTGAAGCTCCCTACAGTTGTGTATTCACCACCCCAAATTCATACTATATAAGTACAACCGCACTGTCCAAATAAGGAGAGAACTTTACTCTTACAGATACAACACCAGATCAATCGACTGTTCAGTAAACAAAACTAAGGAGCTGACTGCTGGTTTTATAGAACAAAGAAGGTAAAGACACATTTCCCTCCATGAAGATGAGGGAGAGTAGGTCAACAGCTTTAGGTTCTTGGCAATCAATATCACAGAAACCTGTGATGCTGATCACACAGTTCTTTTTAAGAAAACTAAAAATGGCTAAATCAGCTATTCTGGTTATGTGAGGTGTCTGAGCAAAGCCTAAAGGATGCTATAAACAATATCTGGCAAGCAATATAGAGCTATCTGTCATACCACCAAACTTTTATCACAGCCCGTATTCTCCTCAGGCTGTGAGAATCCATTATTCCTTCACCACAACAATATCACGACATTTCTTAATAATTATTTATTCATCCATGTAAATATATCTATTTGTTTTTTGTCAGTAGCATGAAAGAAGTTTGTACTTAACTTACACAATTCTATATTCCATGATCACAGTCAAATTGATCCCTGAATCTTGAATCAGTCAACTAATAAGATAATCACTGAGAGTAACCTGGGATCATCATGGTTTTAGTGCTACATCTGCCTTATACAGAAACAGAGAGATTATGCCTGCTTGCCTGAGAAGACATATAGTGGCTCTGGAGGTCTCATTCTTCTTTCCCTTGGCCTTTTTGGCCTGACTTGAGGATAACAAGAGAAAAATAGTGCAATTGTTTGACAAATGGGTCATGCTTTGTTTGCATTTACCCAAGAAGCAGTCCCACAATTTTCCGAATGCCCCAGGACTGCAAAGTGTGACAGGGGATGGAGATGGAGTAGAGCAACCAGGAGAAGGGATGAGTCTGTTAGTAGAGTGTACAGTATTTCCTCAGTAATAACAGAGCCACCCTGGCCAATGACTTATCACCAATTTTACACACTATGGCAATCTTGGGCTTCTCATGCTTTACTGTATGTATGAGCAAAGACAGCATCCAGAATGAAACACTAAAATACAATAACACTGGTGAAAAGAGCATGACTGGAAGGAGGAATCTTTCATGCATTCTTATGTTTGTCTTTCTCAGATATCACCATTGCATTTCGCCCTCCTCTAGCTACTCATTTCACCTCCTTGTAGTTTTTCCTGCTGGGAAAATAGAGGGGTGTGCACTATGTCACTGAGGGCAGCAGCAGGGGTGGAGAAAGTCAACCCTCTCGCGAACCATACAGGGGCAAAAGGGATAGTAGAAACAACTCATCACAGTTGATATCCTTTATTTGAACTATTCTATGCTATTCTAGCTTTGGAAAGCTTTGAACTGCAGCCACGGGGTTTTGTTTTCAAGAGTAATGTTTTATGGAATTAACTACTGTGTCCTTAGAAGAAAAATAAATAAGAAACACAACAACACTGCCGTATTGTGTGGATTTGACAATGAAAATTATAAACAGGCATGTTTTATTCAGTAGCAATACACCTTTCGTTTCATGTCCTGCCTTTGCAGCTTTAGCTGTCTTAGCTTTGGTCAGTCAAGAGATTCCAGAGCCACAGATGACACACTTTGCATTTACCTCAAAGACTTTTTAAGCCAGAACATCCTTAAGAGGTTAGGACAAGATGGAAGCAGAGGCTGAAATATATACTTTTTTTTGTATACCCAAGAAAGCATCACCATCACCACAAACACAGCCTGTCACAGCTTACATGAACACACACCAAAGAAGCTGTGTGCACACCCATTCTATCTTCACCTGGCTCGGACAATAGGTATTAAATGAATGTCAGCAGAATCACTCAATTATCTCTTAGATAATTATCTCTTAGATAATTGAGTGGATAAAGCTTGGAGCATTCATTATTTTAATTGTAATCGGAACAATAATAATCTTTATCATTTTCCTAAACCCAAGAGAATCCCTTTGTTTTGGCATGTTGTAATTGGATATATGTCAGAGCTGAATTGATGGTATTAATGTTGATCTAACAGCCTTTCTACCTATCAATCATAATGAGCAGGAAGACATTAATGCTAAATGTCGGATTCTTAAGGACCTATCTATCTATCTATCTATCTATCTATCTATCTATCTATCTATCTATCTATCTATCTATCTATCTATCTATCTATCTATCTATTACACACACACACA
>NW_024582382.1:3584057-3632492 GCF_018398535.1 Haplochromis burtoni | reverse complement strand
CACACACACACACACACACACACACACACACACACACACACACACACACACAGGTGCACAGCCAACCTCGGCTGCATCAAAGAGTGGTACTTCGTTCTCTGGACTCGTGGCACGTAGACGTGCTGCTCCTAGTGTCGGCACCTTGCAAGCACAGCAGTCACCTTCCAACCTCTGGCCCCCCACCCCCCAAGCTCCTGGCGCTCAGTCGCAGTTATTTTGCAGGACGGAGGGGACCGCTGTCTGTTCACTTTGACTCATTACAGCATCTCAGGAGTTTGCGCTCTATTTCGCTCTCTCTCTTTCTCTCTCTCACCTCCTTTCTCTAGGAGGTTCAGCGTTCGCTTCCCGCAAAACTGTCTATGCTCCACAAAAGACACGAGACTGGTTGCTTTACCGAACCACATAGGGCTGCCTTGCGTCCCGGTGATGTGGCTGGTGGCGCACAGCCGATACAGCATTGAAGGAATCCCTCTGTATGTGAAGAAACCGCCCCAGTAACGATAAAAAAAACACGGAGGAACAGCTGCCGGAACCGGTGTCGGCTGGGACGCGAACATTTCGACAAGAATGCATCTCTTCAGTGCCATGTTCCTACTTGTGATGTTAGCTGTCATGCCCGGTGAGGTAAGGACGCATGTATACGATGAATAAGCATTGCTCAAAAGTTCCTGAAGGACCTATTTACGAATCTCAAAATTGACATTATACCTGTGAACCAACGCTTTGATTGGAACAACATCGCAATTTCAAAGAAGGTAAAATATGTTAAACGACTGCGAAGACCTATTAATCCGAAAATATCGCAGTTCAGTCTGCAATCTATCATGCTACTGAAACATAGAGAGAAAGTTCAAGCATAACAATAAGAACGGCTGTAACAGTCGATGGCATGTCCACGTAAACTAGAGCCCTTACACATTAAAAAAAAGAATATCGTCATGCAATTTATAGTCACTGCCTTAAGGGAATGGTAAGAATACATAAAGTACCATCTTCCTCTGACAGTAATTGATTTGTCGGCGCTCTGATGCTTTTGATGCCCTGGAGGTCGTTGTTTACAGATCTTCCTATCAACCTCTACATCAGTGACAGAGGGGTCCCGGGGCTCACCGAGAATCAGATATTGCGCTGTTTAAGCGTCACGCAACGAAGTGTGATTTGTGGCCGTGAATGCAAGACATGAGTAATTACTATACTGTACCAAACCAGCGCCAACAAATGGTTGTAGTTTCTGGGGATGTGTGCCTGCTTGTGTGGCGTGCTCTCGTGTATGACACTCGAGAAAAGCCGTGCCCATTTGGAAAAATGACGAGCTTTGATGTGACAGTTGTAAATTAAAGTGAAGGACGGTAAATCATTTGACCCAGAAAAGCTTTCGGCCAAGGCAAGAGCATTTGAACTTGCAGGGGTTCAGCTGGTCAACATACGTGCAGTGATGAGCATAACTCAGATGGATTAGAAAGTGTAACGTCTACAGAGAAGCCAGCTACAATTCTCCACATTTACTAGGATCACACAAACTAGCCAATGGTCCTTGTAGGTCAGCGCTGTTTATACCTTTAGTAACAAGCCAAGCTATATTCAGGACCGTGGACAGCGCTGTGTCGCGCCTGAGTCAATTTAGCACCGAAGACAGCGCCTCCATATACGTTGGAGGTGAGTATCACCATTTGGCAAAGGCCATCTAGAGGCCTCAGGGTCTTGCAGATATAACACCAAAGATCAAATGACACGGAATATATGTGCATTTACAAGGTCAGTGAAATACTCGACGTTAAAATGGTATGAAAAAAAAATAACAGTGAATAATATGGCCGTCACTCATGGATAATAGAATTGCATCAGCTCTCTATTACATTGTCTTCGATTGCATTTCTTTTTCAGAATGGCTCTTTAGGTATTTGCAGTAAATGTATACTGTTAAACTAATGGACTTTTCATCTCAAACATGAGCACAGCCTGTTACTCCATTTAGCTGTCGATTATCATTGTAAAATGCAGTATATTGTTGGAACTGTTCAGATTCATTAATATTTCGCATTGCATTTGCATTAGCCATACATCACTCATTTATGTTTACCAGCCGAGTAAACAATTACAATTGACCTGTAAAAGGAGGGAAAGCTGTTGTGCGTTTTCAATTTATAGGAGATGAGTAGATGTGCCATACACCTGGTTGGTAGATTTAAAATAAATCATGTACAGCACAGCTGGTATTAGAAGAGAACTGTGTGTAACTCCTAGAGTGGTAACAACGTGAAAAACTCTCATTTATTTTCAAGCACAACCCCAGCATGATTAAACTTCCCTGATGCTTAATTATGGAGTAAAAACTCATATATTCTAATCCAAACCAAAAAATTTGGCCAAAATTGGAGGAAATTTGTAAATTACACAACTTTCTCTGTTCAACAAATACTCACACGGCATCACAGATGCACTTCAATAAATGGTAAACACTTGCAAATGTGATCCTGACAACGTAACTGATGATACAGTTTTATATCTCAACCTCTTCTTCAGTGGGTTTATATAGTAGCTGCCTTTGGGGGACAATTTGTTGTAAGTGTTTACATTAAATATTGAAAGGTTTGAAAGAAAATATGACACCACCCATCGTCTTAAGATTGCATTGCAAACATAAAGTATTGATGAATTCTTGCATATGTACTGCAACGGGGATAACACTCCAGCAGAGCTCATATCCACAGTAAGCTTCAGTCACAGTTTCAACACAGGCTTTTATGAAATATTTAGACAGCTTTAATGAGACAGATGCACTTGTTCGTTCACTGCGTGTGTTTGTTAAGTGCCCATAAAGCCCAGGGGTCCTTAGTGCCACTGATATAAATGGGCACCTGTTTGACCTTGGCACAGATGTCTTGCTATAATGTGCACACCAAGTGACGCATGACAGAATGCAGGTAAACTCAATCAAGAGCTAGGATTTACATCAATATGTGATACTGCATGTATTGTATACTTTGTTTGTTTCATCATTAACAAGATAGGGAGTGTAATGTATTGCAGCTTGGAAAATTACTCTAATGTAATACATTAAAAATAATGAATTATTGAATTGAAATAAAGATGAATAATAAGGTGACTTCTTCATCAATAGATATAACTTTAATGTTACAATCAAAGACTTGAGAAGAATACTATATTCCTGCTCGACAATCAAGCTCTTTTAAAAAGCATGCAAGGGGCCTGATGGGGATGTAATGTGTATTTTGTTCCAATTAAACAAATGATTTATTTGTTTCATTTTCTAGAGCAGCACAATAACTGGTTAAGGCGTAGTGATTGGTTCGTGTACTTTCTCTCTTAGGCTTTGGGGGCAAGGAAAATAAATAAATTGATAAATAAATAAATAAATACAAACGCTTCTATCCCAGACGAGTGAGTGAGTGCCAGAGAAATGCCTTTATTGGTTTAAGATTCCTCACCTTGAAGCCTGCCGATAATAGTGTGGTTGAGACTGATGGAAATGAACACTTGCTTTGGTGTTTTGCCGTTGAGACACAAAGTGCATTGGGGGAGAAATCCTTGTTGTTCTCAAAGAGGGAGACAGGAGCCTGTGTAAGCAATTGGCTAGATTCTTCAGTAATTTTCTTGATCCCTTCTGTCGCCAGTGATCATGATAAACAACCAATTTGAAAATACTACCCTGTAAGACCTTGTTAAATTTTGTTTCCTCATTCTAGTTTGGTGTCATGATTGTAGGAGGAACTTGCCCAGCCAGGGCCAATTTATAGCTGAAAGGCGAGCAGTGTAACAGAACAAGCACTTGTAAATCAGGCTGCTGTTTAAAACATCATTTGGCACAAACATTACGTTTATTTACATTCAGCTAATTATACAGTAGTTTAGCGATGCAGCATAAGTGTCAGAGAAACTAGATGCTTTTAGTAACACAAGTGCAAAAAACAGTAACGATAATGCTGTAAGCTGACCTGATGTAAAGCTGTTTACAGTGCTTCTACATGTGAGGACAAAAAGGACAGACCTTTGTTCATTCAGAGTCAGACAGGACAAAAAGCTTGGTTGGCGAATGTCCACATGAGACAGTTTTAAATAATCCACCACCCTGGCATTGACCCTTTGAAAAAAATGGCTTTGCCTGGTGCCAGCTGAATGAGAGCAAAGCTACATGATCATAATAAAAACCCTTCCCTAGACACGAATGTGACAGAGCCATGTTAAATCTTCATCCTCGTCTCCACACCAAAAGCCTATTACAGTAGAAATCTAAGAGAAAAAAATTGTATGTCAGAAATATTTCTTTATAGAAATTCTCCCACTGCCATTATTATCAGAGAACCCACTAGGCAAAGGTTTATATAAATGTTGAGAAAACAGACGTGTAGCTGGATAATGTTCTAAGAATAGAGATGTGAATCTATGTTTTCCAGGAAGAAGGACACTAAGTAGCACGCTGGACTGAGTGTGCTCTGCCAAGCCGCATCATAACCTCCAACTAGAGAATTAAACAAATGAAAAGCTGCAGGAGCATGGGTGTAAATCTGCCAGCGAGAGGCAAAGACACAGCTGATAAAATCACCTTGCTGGACTAGACAGCTCCAGAGCTTGAATGAATTATTAACACTGCATGACCACACAAGCCCATGTAATTAGAAGGTCAAGCAGCAACAAAGATATATCTTCATACGCCAAGAGCATTACATAGTATGGGTGTAGCTTACACATAACTGATGAGTCAATTGACTCACTGCTAAAAAAATGTGGTTTTAAAGACATATTTTGCGTTACATGGCAACAATATGTAAGTTTACTGTAAATTTCATCCGTTTCTTGAATAAAACACCACATAATTACCTATGTGAACTAATACCTGTGTTGCCTGTGACTCAGAAGCAATCATGTTTAGCATGATGTGGGTGAGTAAGTGAGCAGGCAGGGTTATATTAGCCTCTGTGCATCCACTTTCATGCGCTCCCCATCAATATACAAAGGTGCTGCTTCACAATCAGCCACAGATAATGAGGTTGCGTTATATCTGATTCACTGCTGCTTGGAGAGATTGAGTAGTATGTGCTTGTGTCATGACTGATTAGGGTAGGGCCTGAATTAGGGCACGATAATGATACCACATTGTGTGAGAGATTTGTTTTATAAAAGAGATACTGCTTAAGAAAGGGGCTGATGCACTGAGAGCTATCGAGCCTTTGTGCTGTCCACTGTTCACTCCCTCATCTTAATGTTTGATGTGCTTTCATGTAGCCTGCTGCTTAATCATCAGAGGCGTTTTTATGTGTGTGTGATCGCGTTTGCAGGGACAAATAATCTTCACAAGCACCGACACTGTATGGATTCACAGCTAAGAACGGAAATCAGGACTTGAAGAGGTTATTTTTTTTGCTGTAAGACTTTTTTTTTTTTAAAAACCCTTAAATTCAGTTTGACTCAGTTTTCATTGTAAAGTAAAGACCCCACAATAAAAAACCCCAGCAATCAGATGACCCCACTATGAGCAAATGAGTTGTAAAATTAAAGTTGAAAGTTGGGACAGCTGTGAATGATGCCGGTTATATTTAGATCAAGTAGTACTGTGCAGGGACAGATAAAGGAAGGTTATTGTGCTTTTTGAGTTCTTAATGATGATTTACCTGCTCTTCATCACTTTGTTCGCAACTCACTCCTGGGTGACTTAGGTTCTGATGATGCTGGGGAGTTTATTTGAGGTGTGTCTCAATGACAAAGTGAAACGGGTAGCTGATTTTACTACTGCGGTGCCTTGGATGAGCCTCATAGGCAGGCAGTGGTCTGCATGGTAATTGGTTAACGGGTGCACTGCTGAGTAGAGAAGCATGTGAGGTCAGTGGCCTGACTCTCAGACTAATACTGCCTCCCTGTCATGATTGCCTCCAGAGGTAGAGCTAGCACAAGCTTGGCCATACCTCTTCATATGGAATAACCTTTTTACACAGGTTATGTGTTTGTTTTGTTTGCTTTTGCAATTGCCAAACCAAAAAATAGGTTTTGTAAAACCTTCAACACACTTGGCAGACATTTAAATATTACTTGAAAAGGGGCTTGCCAGCATCAAATAGAACATTACAGTTTAGTTTCACTTTAAATGACCGCTTACTCATTCCGAGTCACAAACTGTCCACTACATTTGCTCAAGGCATGTGTGGGCCCTAAATGACCTCTATTGCTGTTTTCTGTCGTGTTGAAAATCCAGCAGCCTGCTGTCGTATAACAACCATTAGAATTCACATGGACCAAGCTGTCTGACTGGAGGACAGATTGCAATCACTATTAGAAAGCTTAGCTTTGTCATTTCTACATAAATGGTTGGTTAACCTGACATTTAACCAGCAATAACTGGATGATTAAAAAAAAAAATCATACAGGAGACCTAAAAAATATTTTGAAATTATGTCCCCCTCCTTGACTCCTGATCTCTCTTCTATAGCATTTACAATGTTTGACTCATGCATAAATAATTTCTCAAAACATTCTGGCTGCTAATATAACGCATAGGATGTTATTTGTATGCTTCCTGTCGACAGAGTATAGAAGCATCGGCTTGACTGGTGGGATGAATATCATCCCTATATCGCATTCTCTACCCCACTTTCTCTCTTTCCTTCTGTGTGAGTGTGCTCGAGGGTGCAGGACTCCCAGAGGTTTATGTCTGTGACTCTAAGCAAGAGTGACATTTCTCTGACAACACCCAGCACAGACACACATGCACCTCTACGCACACTCTTTCTTCTCGCAAATACACATTGTCTTTGTCTCCTTTTCTCTCTCGCCTTTGCGCTCTAGTTTCCAAGCATGTCAGCAATCGGATCCACAGTAGACAAAGAGCCAGACAATTCACAGAATCGATTCAAACAAACGTGGCTAAAGCTATTAAGGCTGCTGAAGTGCATGGTCTAAGCGACAGATGCCAATTAGTGCACAGACGTGCTTGATCATTTGGTCAGTGCTGAACACACAGCTGCCTGTAATAAGGATAACAACACATGTAGCCCTAGTAACAGTCACTATGGGAGTGACCCAGTGTTTTGGGGTGTACGTGAGTGTGGGTTTGTGTGTGCCAATCGGCTCTTTTTTTAAAAAATTTATTTATTTTTTTGCATTGCAGTAGGCACCTCCTGACCAGCTCTCTGTACGACCTTGCTTTCCCCTGCTCGATGAATCTTTTATGAGCCTGGCAATGTGGGTTTCTGTGTAGAAGATTGGAATATAAATATGGCTGTTGCGCCTAGAGCTCCTCTTCCCGCTCTGATACAAAAGCTTTCATAAGACTGAGCAGATTGGGCAAGCTGCTACTTGAATGTTGCTCTTTACATTTCTTCACTTTTATTGGAAGAAACACATCAAGGAGCGTTGTGCATTCAAAAACACCAGTCACAGATTGTGCCTCTACCTGCTCGCTCATATCGTTAGGCAACATACAAACTTGTTTCTTTTAAAAGCGGTTGGTTTTCACGTCAGATTCTCAGTCGTGGATTTTGTTTTCCTTTTGAACGTCCTAGTTAATTGCTGACATCCATCGTATGAAGCAGAGAGCTGTAGCAGTAACTGACACTAAATGAGGGGTGATAAACAAGTGACAGAGTAAATGTTGGTTGAATTGCTCAAACTGTGCTATCCTTCGTCTTCTCTCTCATTTCCCTTTCATCTCCTCAGTTTTTCGTCTCTTCCTGCTTCTACTTCTCGTGATCCCTGCTACCTTTGTTCCATCGAATCGTCTGCTCGCCGCCATGTGTGACTGTGACAGCATTGCCTCCCATGTTGAAAGCTAACTCAATTGCAGGGTGATCATTTTGGGTAATGAAGGATGAGAGCTATACAGCACAGTAGAGGAGGAAGTAGAAGGCAAGAGGAACCATTTAATCGATGTGTTTTCCACGTGGCACTGTCACAGCCACTCAGTAGGGCCATTGATGAGGGAGACTCACTTTCTCTGACTGTGCCAGGGCTTAAAGGCTCCAGTCAGGGAGGCGTGGGAGCCCAGCAGCGACCAGACACTGCTGCATATCAAGCAGGCTGGCAATGCTGCTCTTTGCAGCCCCACGGTGAGCAAGGTAGAAAGGTCCTTTGATAAAGACACTACATGCCGGAGAGGGGGCGATAACAAGATGATCCAGTGGAAGGAACTCCAGCTTGCATTACATTATGATAGCTGAGCCTAAACCCCCAGGATTTCTCCAACTCTATAAAACATACATGGACACATTAGTGCGCAGTACTGGATGTGAATGCAACATCTGGAAGTAGAGACCATGATGCAGCTAAAAACCAAAACATGAATATATATTAACCAAGAACTATGATATGCACAGGACATTGGTTTATTTCATGACACTGCTGAATGTCCTGAAATGAGTAGGGTCATGGATAACACAATGCTAGATTAGAAAGCTCAGGTTTAGATAAGCCTGTTAGAGCAAAGCAACTTTTCATAACAAAAATGTTTTCATCTTTTTCTTTGGGTGCCTTGAAAAGCGCTGTATAAATCCAATCCATTATTATTATTATTATTTAAAAAAAAAATAATGGCAGTCTCAGAAACACGAAGACATCCTGCACAAAGGACAAAATGTACTTCAAGTACTGAAAAGAAAGCATCCTTTCCCCCCTCTTGTCCCTTAGCAATACTCTTGGAAATGCGTATGCATATTGCATCTAAATTATATTAAAGCTACTCTGTGTGTGAGTGTGTGTGTGTGTGTGTGTGTGTGTAGGAAAAAGTGTAGTTCCAAAAGCTAATCCACTATAACCGAGACCATATAGTGTGCATGCATACGTTTTTGCCACACAGGCACACACACTGTGGACAGATGCTGTGAACTAAAGCTGCTGTGTTGATCAGGGTTGGTGGGCAGTATCAGTACAAAGTGAAAGGATGTGAACTGAGTTTGAATTAGTGCCCAGTGGAGTAGCTGAGCAGGGCAGCATGGCTGGTAAGTGAGTGTGTGATAGAAAGAGAGAGAGAGAAACTGAAAAGACAGTGAAAGACAGAGTAGAGTTACTGAAAATGAAAACTCAGATTGTGAGCAGGGACAGAAGGAGAAATAGTCAGGGGGAGCCTTACGACTGTGTCTGCAGGGTTTTTATCTCTCGCATCTTGAACGAGAAGAGAATAATAATTAGAGGCCTACCACTTTGTCATTGTGATTTTATTCCCCTCACTGGCAACGACACTCTTTTGCAGATTGTCTTTAATTAGCTTCACATCGCTTAATCAATACGGCCATGACCATGACAAAACAATGACATGTGCATCCTGTCGCTTGGGAGGGGGAGGCACAGGAAGCAGCAGGATGAGTGTTGACAGACAAGATGCGACAAGAATGTGATGTAGAGTGGCATTTTTGTTGGAGGAGGGAAAAAAAGGCGCCATGCTCTGATAAAAACCTGCTCTCATGATGATTAGAGTCCACACTTGTTTGTCTACTTTTGAGTTTATGTGTGTGTGTGTGTGTGTGTGTGTGTGTGTGTGTGTGTGTGTGTGTGTGTGTGTGTGTGTGTGTGTGTGTGTGTGTGTGTGTAGATGAGCTGCATGATAACTATGTCTGTATCTCGTTGCATAACAAGGTGAGAAAAGCAAGCAGGTTGAAGTACTGCTGTGTATCAGGCAGCAGTGATAGTCATGTCAAACTATGAAATGGGATCTAATGCAGTATTTCTTGTTATATGGTATGAGCAGCAGAGCTGAGTGCTTTAGCCACACTAATGGTGATGTGATGAATAGGTATTCAGGAGAGGTCTCTCTCTTTACGCCTTAGTGCCTCAGGCTACCGGCCCTCTCGGCCCAGCTCTCATCTCTTACTCTTCTCAGTGAGAGTAACAGCTTGCAATGAGCTGGTGCAAGTATCTTCACAGAAGAATACATCTCACATGTCATCCACATTTTTCTACTTGGCATGTCAGGATCAATATCTGCAGCTGCCATACTTAAAATCAGGGCTAAACTTTTCCAAACAGCCCAGAAGGAGGGTATTACGTGTGAACTGTGGGGCTCCTTTCAAAGTAAAACTAACCGATTTGTGCCCATACATAGTTTGATGAATTAAGAGGTCATTTAAAATGAGGAAAAAAAATCTAAGCATAAAGGATTTGGATTTTGGTAACTGCTTATAAGTGGAAGTTATCAAGGAAATTAGAAAATGTAATTATTATTGACTGCATCTCGGAAGGGCCATCTTTAATCATAAGTCTTTCCTTTTCAAAATGACACAAATACTCAGTTGTTGTTCAGATGTGGGTCCTTGCACGGGTGTCGTTAAAATTTAAATGAATGATTTAGTCTATGAGGAGAAAAAATATCACCAGAATTCTTTTCCCTGTTATTAGAAACTCCTTTGTTTAAAGGGTAGATCTTATTTTGAATGCATTTTACCCATGGCAATCAGCTAAAAGTCAACAATGGTTTGTCCAATGAGGATCGAGCAGTATAGGAGACTGCCATGTCCTAAAGACCACCAATGAAAGTAATTATGTTATTGATTAGCAAAGAAAGGTGGTGCTTGGTGCTGCATGAAATATTAGTGCAAAGAATGACCTTTCTCTTATCCTATCTGAACGCAGACATTCGCTCACGAGTTGCACTGCAGATCTTGCAGTGCCTTCATTGTGAAACGCAGGCTGCACAACATCTTGCATCAACAGAATTTCTGCAGACAAATCCACAAAGCTGCTTGTCTTTGTTTAGCACACAGACAAACTCACATAAATCCTGCAGTGTAATTCATATGTTTGAAGAAGAACTGACTAGAGACAGTAACATAGCAAATGCTACTACAGTTATTAGTTTACGGCTTTGTAACTGCAAAACATTACATCTGTTGCTGAGAGATCCAGACTAATGTCCCATGTGGTATAGCAGAAGACGTTATAACTACTCTTTACCATTAGGGCCTATCCACCCTCCTCCCACTATCACCTCCCCACTCACTTAACTCACCCAATCTTCTCATCTCACACTTGACTAACTCCACACAATATTACCGCTTTATAATATTTGTACAAACTTCTCATTTTTGCACCGCATTGCAGTTTGCTGATATTTTCCTGTCTGTTTGTTTGTGTAATCACTGAATGGATCAGTGGCTCCTCATTTTGATGTGCAGCACAGACACTGCAGATTATAGTATATGGCTGAAATCGGCAGGGAGTTGGAGGAAGGCAAAGGAAGAACACAGGCTATTGCAGGACTGTTTATTCTAATAAGCCTTTTTTTTTCAGGCTTTTTCTTCCCAACTCAAAAAAGTATAAAGTGACAAGCTAATTTGTTTATCTACAAGTTTCTGCTAACCTTTACCCTCATAATTCCATGTGGCTGTAAATGTAATATTCAGTTAGGGGCTGTTTGGGGATTTCTCTCTGCTGCACACTGGGCCTGTGTTGTACTAATAATGTCTCCCTAATTAAATGTTACAGCTTCTGTGAGCATTAATGACCTGAAGACAGAGGATACAAATGGAGGCTTCAATGTGAGCTCTGACAAAGAGGTTGGACACAAGACTGCAGGCTGGTTCTGTCCCTTAATTACTAATATACGGTACATAGCTGTTAGGTTCTGGTCATTGTTTGCTCCTTGTCTATGTCAAGCATGTTTTTTTCTTTTTTTAGTATCTGACTGTTGCAATCTCTCAGCAAACCAAAGTACAATTGGCAAGACCTCACCACTCCTCTCTGGTCCTGTTAGTTTCACTGTTGCAGACATGGCAGAAAACCGACAAAGATGTAAATTCATTACCTCAGGGAGCTTCAAAATACATCTTACACCCTTCTCCTTGTCTTGCTGTCTTTCTCTCTGCCTCTTATTAGCATCACAGTTTCCTTTATAACCTTTTTGTCTGTTTCCAGAGTTATCTTTGGCTTACTTTCCTTTTGTGTAACCGACCACTGTGCTTAGCTAATCACTGTGATACCTTCACTTTGTGACTTGGTGACATTTGTAAACAATGACTCAGACAAAGACCAAACACAGCCACTTTGTCCACTGGCTGTCTCTCTGGTCATCTAACAAGGTACTAGATACATGCTATCTAAGAATAGCTACCAGCTCTACTGCAAACACACATGAACAGAACATTAATGAAACAAAGCAGTTTGAAAGTAAAGTGATAAGATGGTGGAATAGCACTTATGCTGCATGCTAAAGCAGATTTGAAAATGCTCTTAAGACTAAACAGCAAAATTGTATATAGAGATTTGTAAATGTTATGTCAATTACATGTATTTTATCAACTGAAATGTCTTAAAGTGATTCAATATCTGAGGGTTTCTAACACTCGGAATAAGACAAGTTAAAATCTGGATGAAAAAAATCATTTTGTAAGTTCAGTAAAGGCTGTTTTGAAGAGGAAGGTAGCTATGGGGGGGCTGTCTCAATTAGGAGGATTTCTTTGAGCTTTTGTTACCGTTCTG
This sequence comes from Haplochromis burtoni, assembly GCF_018398535.1. Classification (NCBI taxonomy): domain Eukaryota; kingdom Metazoa; phylum Chordata; class Actinopteri; order Cichliformes; family Cichlidae; genus Haplochromis; species Haplochromis burtoni. The sequence continues at coordinate 3,620,075 of NW_024582382.1, read as the reverse complement.
TTGTGAAGAAGACTTCCAAATTGCTGTCAGTAATTACTCCATTTACAGTAATAGCTTTCGCTATGTTACAGAGAATCAATGATTAGCTGGGAGAAAAGGTCAATATGTGGCATGGGCTCTGCTGTTGGTCTGGTGTGTGGGACATTGGTAAACAGGTCACATATCCAGAAAATGACTACAGTATTACAGTATCTGTAAGTGTCAATGCATGTCTGCACGCATCCACATATGTGCAGTGGCTCTGTGTGTGTGTCTGGGGGGGGGAGGGGGCAATTTAGCTGGGCGTATCAAGCCTCAGGAAGGGCTGCACTGACTCACATTCAGCTGGTGATGAGGGCACGAGAAGGAGCAGAACATAGAGCCATGCTGGGCTGCAGAATGCATTGCTGCTGATTGCCACATGTAGTCCTTGTGTATTGGTTTGATCAAGGCTTTTCTTTTTCCAAGCCCAAAGCAAAATGTGGCACCCTGCTTGTGCCTGATTGAGCTATCAAAGATTCAACCAAACACATACAGCTTATCGTATCCTACAAATAATACTGTACAACCCCCCATAGACAGTTAGGATTGTAATCAAGGGAGCAATCAGGAGCAATCAGTTCTTCTGTGAATAAATTTGAATGCATGTTCCAGCAGTATATTCAGAAAGCTACCCGGTATATTATACAAGATTGTTTTTTTTCATGTCATGTGTGCTGGGTAAAAGAGAAATACTTTCTGCGAGTTTGGCTTGGATTTAAATGCTTTACTCACTCTCTGCACAATAGTTCTTGAAATCTTACTGTAAGTTTGACCATTCTGTGAGCTCAGTCGAGAATATTAGAGGTTCAGGAGCCTGATGTGTGTATTCAATCTTCAGTCTTGCTTTGTCTGTGGATGGATCTTCTTGCTTTCATTGTGACTTGATTAGATGGGATTTATGGGCTATATTGTAAAGACAGTAAATAAGCTCAGCAGTAAGGTATTGTGTTGGTGTCAATATAGCCATGCAGACACACTTACCAAATTAATTTTCTTTACTACATATTCCTACAGCACAGGTGAGAAGAACAAATTCTCACCTGTTCATGACTTTTATTTTAGCTAAGCGCTTTTAGCCTGACGCTAATGCTGTCACGTTCCTTGTTTTATTTTACTTTAACCCGCATTGCACAGCTTAACCAGGACTGTCACGCAAGCACCATAAAAGGGTAATGCAGAAAAATTCACAGCTCAGTGGAGAAAAAGTGCTGTTGCTCATGGAAGTGGACACAAATGTGAAAAAGCCTCAACATACACAGGCAAAACTCAGCATGCATATGTGAACACACCCACACTTAAATCGAAACGTAGGAGGAACATAACAAATGGGCTGTACTGTAGCTCTCACGGGCAGTATGTACCTAAGGTTACCTAATTGTCATCAGATTAATTAAGCTTAAAAGTTACCCTGATGCAAGTTCAAGATTAACAGACTCCCATGCAAGGTCTGAATGCAAGCGTCATATATCCTGTCATTATTCATACTCATCATCGTCAGTCATCTCTGTGGTCAGAGTGCAACAAATGCCCTACTTTATTTCTGGTGATTGTTCACTACTTGAATTATTGACCATATTCTTCAGAAAAGGGCGTGTCCTCTGTACTTTATGCACGCAAGTCTTGAATTGTGTATACAGTCCTCACATGGTCTCTGTCACTACTGTAAAATGTAAAACGCCAGATGAATTTCCTTAATCAGAGGCCTGCAGGAGCAATTAATAGATTAATCATTCCATGTTGCAAATACCAGTGTGTCTGTTGGCCTGAACCTTGGGGTACAACCTATTTACGGGATTTAAATAGTTGCCATGGTAATGAGGTCACACTTTGTTTAAGCTGATTTTGATCTTGATACATTTAGAAGGAAGTGGGCCTCCGTGTCCATCAGCTAATTAATGAATTATGACTCAGAAAAATAGCCAGTATTCTTAGAGCCAGATGACTCCGCTATCGTTCAGCGCTCAGGCGGGGGCTTTATTTCTGCGAAGCCTTGCTACTTCAGTCATAACAGTTCTGCATCATGATGATAGAGGTCTGTGTAATTAGCTGAGGTGTAATTTGGTTCCGTGTTTTAGCTGTGAATCTGTAGCTGGCTGTGTATTTATGCTTGGTGACAATGTTGCTTGTGCTTGGTGCTTTCTGTTCCCTAGTATTGTAGTCTCACCCAAAGCTTGTCCCTATAGCCTCTGGACTTTGTAGCGCTCTGCTGCCACCCATGGGTGTGCACAAGTGTTTCAATTTCTGTAGTTGGAGGGCAGCTTCACCATTTGAACTGATTAAAAATGCCCTTTATATCCACACCCACAGGCAAGAGCAGAATGGCCTTTTTTTTTAGATGTTTATAATAACAACACAAGGCCATGTTGGTGTGACTGTGCTGCAAAGCTTCGCAACATGCATCCCTCCACAGTAATGTATGTATTGCCAGAACAAGAGTTAAACATCATGTGCATCTTTTCTCATTGCCCAAAAAACAAAGAGAAACAAAAGGGAGACAGTGAGGGTTCTTAGAGGCTATATAACATTTACAGTGAAGAAGTACAAAAGGGAGGGACAAAAAACTGCAGACAATGACACAGCAGAGTTATGCAGAAAATTATGCTGGCCAATTATTCGAGTCAAAATGATATGGAATGGAATGGCAGTGAAAATTAATCAAAAAGGATTAAATTAATACAGGTTAAATGGCTGACTTCCTCTCTGGCTAATATTTAATAAAAGCTTGTTCCGCCAACAGACTTTGTGATTAGACAGTTGATTGGCAGAGGCTGGAATTCTTTGAAGTATAACAGATTGTCCTCATCACCCATTTTTGCCATCATTTATTTAGTCCATCTAGTCACAAAAGATGGCATATGACCCATAGTCTGTGAAAGGAATTTTAAAGAGCTCAGTGGAAACATGATCTATACAGCAACCGCTAAAGCACCACTTATCAGCAGCGGACTTTGATTGAGTGATGCTTCAAAAAGCAAGATAAATGTGCAAAAGTCAAACGTCGGAGAAAAGATATGAGGCTGGACCTTAGATGAGCCTCCTTCAATATTGTTAACCAGCACAATTAGCAGGCACGGAATCAATGTGGTTTTGTTACTGGCACTAAAAAAATCAGACTGAAGAATACATAATTGTGTACACTGCTAGTAGAAAATAGAGGGCTAAGAAAACTCCTCCCATGTGAAACTTGATGCATTTTTATTCAGCCATAATCTTTCATCTAAAAAAATATGTTCCTTAGAATGAATCATTTCTCTATTTGAGGTTATGTATATCAAATCTACTTCAGTCGTACCGTTCTGCACACCAAAGCAGCCATCACAATAACCTTACAGGACTACACTATTTTATGGCTAGTTTGACCTATTTGGACTATTACTTCTGAGAACATTATATGACAATGTCTGGGGCTCTGTTTAATTGCTGGAGCAGTACATAACTAGTACAGAATACTTCATGGCTGCTGACTGTAGATGGTTATATCAAAACTCTGGTCATTTTATTTAATTGAGCATAGCTATAGTTCAGGCAGGCCATTAAATCCAGCTCAGCCATAGACCTGTGTCAGCCTACACCAGCGGAAGGCTCAGTTGATACCCTTCTACTCATCTAATTGGCAAATCTCAGAAAGGACATGGTCTTTAGGTTGCTTTAGCCTTCTCACCATTACTGCATTTGCAGGCCGCTCTGCAGCCCACCCGCCACCACAGCTCCAACTTTTATGGCATATCTGACGTACCTAATGCCACATTTCTCATTCTGCTGGTTGCAGACGAGAGCCATGCTGCCAAATATAAATTACAGCTGATGGAAATAACAGTTTTCTTTGAACTGACCTAAATGATACCAATTTGGTTTATTTTGAGATCTGAAAATAGAAAGTTCAGAGCTTGAGCTTGATGCAAAGATGCGTCTGTGATTTTAAAAAAAGACAAATTATAACTACTTTTATCTGTGTATGTCCTTTTATGTTTTGTGAAATTTTGAGTATGACATAGTGGAAAAACGGAAGCTGTATTGCCTTATTTTCATTCACAGGAGGGGATAAGAGTTTGTTTTTACTTTAGATTGGCATGATGCCAGTCTTTCTGATGATGGAAATTGTTGAGTAGGGGCTAGGAACAGCAATCTGTCAAAACATCCTTGGAAGTGTAGAGTAATGTGTGTGTTTTTACTTTCTCAGCATTTTCTGTGCTATCTTGCTATTGCATAATGCATTATTGAACTCTTATTCAGCAGCCAAACTGCATAAATTGGAGCCACAAAAAAACAAAAAAACAAAAAAGAAAACAAACAAAAAAAACAAGCAAAAACAAAATAAGAACAAAACAAATAAATAGATTTTTTCTTCGAATCAAAGTGAAATATATTTTACTTCTGCTAGTTGCCACATCTGCACATTGAATGTTTGATCTCTATATCTATATCTATATTAAGCATCATCCTAAATTTCCTTTTCGCTCAGGCATCTTTCTTTGTTATCAGCTTTTCTTTGAGAAACCTGAGAAGATTGGCTCATTTGATTACGGAATAAAGACTCAGAGATGTCTGTATCTATACTTAAATCTTTGCTGCCACCCTGTGAATATGATCAATACTGCATGCTTTACAGATGATGTGTTCAAGGAAGCAAACAGTAAGGGAATTTGTAAAATATTGCTTCCCTCAACCTCCATATGTGAACAAAACCTTCTGAAATAAAATGAAACTAATCAAAAAGACTCAGCTCTAAAAAATATAATTACATTAGAGACCTGTATATGCACATTATAATCCAGAGATAAATATACAGATATAACTGGTTTGTTAGAAAACATAAAAGAAGCAAACTGTTATATTATTAATTTAATAATGAAAGATGAATACAAGAGTATATTTTTAAAATGCCCGTGGGCTCCATTAGAATAACCTTTTTAAGAAACAGGTGAAAGCGTGTACGTGTATGTGCGCGCGGTCACGTGTGAATGCGTGCGTGTGCTATCATGCACATTACATTTTACCTTTCTCACTAAAACCTCTGTTAGACATGGAAAAGTGTGACTCTAAACAGTGCTGCCACATTCGCCCTCATATCTCCTTGAAGAATTTTCATAAGGTGACAGCTACCTGCCAACAAATTCCGTGTTGCTCAATAACAACGACAGGCAGTGGCCATCACCTGCTGTATGTTGACGGCTCTTGTTTACAATTCCACTGGCTACCACAAGGGGTCAGTGTTGCCACATGTAGGGCACAAACAAGCACGACTTAGGCAATAGCAGGTGAGTTGAGGATGGCTGACGTGTTTTGGATGGGGCTCAGAAAGCTGTCTCTTCTGATTATCACTTCACTGTACACCCCACACAGAAGAGCCCATATCATTCACCCAATGTGACTGCTTGAGAAAGGGAGCCCAGCCATGGCAGACAAAATGAATAAGTCAGCAGACCAGGAAGAAGGCAAGAAAAGGGGATGACCTGGCCGTTTTGCCTGAGCAAGCCATTCTGTCATCATTTAGGGCATAAAATGACACGGCCAGTCGTCAAATAACTTTCCAGTAATTGCTGTGAGCAGAGGCTTGAGACATGGTTCAATTTTCATACCGCTCCATCTGGTCCATTGTAGAGGTGAGTGGAAAATTCAAGCAGCTATGATCTCAAAGACAAAATGTTTCCAGGAAATCGGTCTAGACTTCAGAACATGCTGGATGTCTGGCCTGACACAGGCTCAAACCAGACTTTCACCAAGGGAAATGACAGTAAAATGAGACAGAAACAGTTGGTAAGCTATCTGATACTGATTTACCTTCTGTTTGATCACAACAATAAAACTCTGCTACTTGAAAAGTAATCTAAGCATCATTTTTTCAGCAGGTCATCTCACAGCACCAGGATGAGTAAGAAAACGCAGGTTTATTATAACTTTAAGCCAAAATTCCAAGTTGGAAAAAAAAAGCAGTCCTCTTGCAGATGTTTGCAATTACACGACGTAACATCAGAGTAAATTAACACAGTGAGCATCAAGAAGTTAGTGTCATTAGATACTTTTCTTATCACTCCGACATTGATTCTTTAAAAGTACAAGCTACAGGCTAATTTAGGATATGTCATGAAGCAGAATGAAAGATGAGCTGTCAGAAGCATCCGTGGGTTGGAGCACCTGCATCTCTCCCACATCATGTCTCCCACTTTGCCAAACCACCTGCCCATATTCACTGATGAGCCCCTAGCCAACCTTTTAATCTAAACACCCACCGGTCTACATTCTCAGTCCTGTCTTTAGTACAAACACGATGATGAAACTGCAGGATGGTCTCCTGTGCCTAACATTGCACTCAGTTGCCCTGGGCATTCACATGTCACTTAACATAGAGCACAGATCAGTCCTATGAAATCAGTCTCAGATCTCTCTGCTTAAGAAATAAGTGCACGCGCGCACACATCAAGATGTGAGTCATAAAAGAACAGGCAAATGTCAACGAACGAGAGGGGAAGGAAAAAGAATGGATACATGCATGCAAAACAGGGCTGGAAAGAACAGAGGAAGGGCTGATTGGGAGGGGATGAGACGGAGAGGCAGCCAATGCGGAGCTCTGCATCTTGAGGAAGAGAGGAGGGGAGAGAGAGGGAGAGAGCTAAGAGGAGAGTAAGGAAGTGAGAGAGGTGGAAAGAGAGGGAGAGAGAGATGAGAGCGAGAATGTGGGGGAGGGAGGGAGAGGGTGAAGCTAAGGCAGTCACTCTGAGAGGGAAGGCTCCAGTGTGGTGCTTTTGGATGTGAGCTGCTCTCCTCTAACCAGCCTCTGCCCATCCCTTTGACTGAAACAGTGGTGTGTGGGTCTAGTAATTGTGCTGTACCAGCTGTGGGGGGTGCTGCTGCTGCTCAGGCTCAGGCACAAGCTGACTGGCTGGTTCCCTGGCTAGGTTGTCTGAGGCAGAGTGGGGTTGACTGGAGCTGAGGTCTAGGGAAGGGCAGGGCAGGGCTGGCTGTTGGGCCATTTGTGCCAGGGCCCCACAGGAAGCAAACATGAGCGTTCCTATGCTAAAGATCGGGGCAGTTCTCAGCACCATGGCCATGGTGACCAACTGGATGTCTCAGACTCTGCCCTCTCTGGTGGGACTCAACGGAACCACCATCTCCAGAGGGGGCACATCAGAAAGGATTGTCAGCGTGCGTATCAATTCTTTTTGCTTATTTGCAAGTGCGTGTGCAGTGTTTTTGTTTGAGCATGCTGTTGTGAATGTGAGAAAGAAAGCGAGAATGTGACAGATTAAAGAGAGTGACACAGCAGCAGACAGAGGGAGAAAGTGAAGAAGCAGAAGAGAGGTTTCAGAGAGACGTGTGAAGACGCGAGTAAGAATAAAAGAGCCCACGTTGTGTTAACAGAGAGACGATGGAGACAGATACGCATGTGAGAACAAGGTTTCAGTGAAGCATGAATGATGCATATGTTTGTGGGAGAGTCATAAGTATAAGGATGCAGAATTGTTGGCTTGTGATTGTGAGTGATGGTGAGTGGCGGACAGTCTAAGTGTGGATGTTTGCAGGAGACCATATGTTTTTGCTAGGGTGACAGGAGGTAGAGAGCTGTCCTGACTGATGCTCAGGCTGATCCTATCTGTCAGTCACCTCCAGGGTGGGAAGGAGGTGATGAGGAACACCAAGAGGTTAATACAGTTTTACAGCTTTGAGTATGTCTTATTCCTCCCTTGCTATGTCTATCTTTAAGCATTTTAGATTGTTATCGCCTCAAATTAAACACTGGCCTCATCCTGAAAGGTCATAAGGGCAATTAAGGTGTTTTATAAATAAAACAGCAGTTTATTTATTTTTTTTGAATATTTTTTAGTGGTCAATGCTTGCATAATGTTGTACTCTCTTTCTCATGAGGTAACACAAACAATGAGACAGACAGGGAACAAACAAAAACAGAAAGAAAGAAATGAATGTAATATTTTCCGGATCATCTGCAGTAAGTGATCGCTTTTCCTCTATCCCGAGTGTCTTTCTATGGCAGCTTACCCATTAAGTAAATGTTCTGGTCTGTTCAAAAAGACAGAATGAAATTGAAAGTCCCAAGAGGTCTTTGACCATCTGGATGTGTGGTTTCGCATGCATATTGTGCATGACAGTGTTTGTGTGTTCAGACATGTACACACGGAATGTTTAGACATTCTTGTCTCAGGGGTGAAGGTCCATCTGTGGTAAGAAGAGTTTTAGGATGTAAAGTGGCTTGTTAAAACATAAATCTACCACTTTATGTCTTCCTAATGTAGCAGTGGTGTGCCAGTGGAAATGTTCCCCCTTTAAAGAACACTTTCAGACAGTAATATCTTTTTTTGAAAATGTCAAGCACCTGGAAAATTGCTTCAAACTGTTAATCTTTCAAACAACTTGCGCATATGTCGGGTAATTTAGAGCAGAACTCAAGGTAAGAAATGTTTGGATTATAAGTCTTTTATATTATTCTATTATTCCAGTTTTCCTTAGAGGTTATGGCTTAGTTAATCGCTGATTTCTTCTCTATACCAACTCATTCTGCTCAGGATCAGATGGGATAAAAATAAACATCGCCATGTTTATTTTCAATAAACTCTTTCCAAACAAGATTTGAGATCAGAAGCTTAATCATTTGCATTTCAAAAGACTGGATACAATAAAATACAATAAATAGTCATGAGTGGATATTTTCTTTGAGGCAGCCCTAATTCACTGCCAAAGGAGGAAAAATGTTGCTACTGAAGTTCATTTCATCAAAGTTTTAACAAAACTGATGAGCCCGTTTGATGGTGCCACAAATTATTACTGTGTAACAGTCTGTTGTGATGGGAAATGTCTTCTCTTTGAGACAGGGATAATCTCCGCTCATAAACAATGGCAGCAAATAAAACTTTAATGTAAAACCTTGCTTCAAAGTCCTGTCACTATTAATGAGACTTTTGCCTGTGATGATCTTAGAAGCAGTCATGACTCACAAATTGTTTAGAGCTTGAATCAAAGACAATCTAGCTGTGGTCTTGTGACACTCTGGTGCTAACATGCCAGTAGCTGTTGCCTGCCTGCTTTCCACCCTGGCACCCATGCATGCTGCATTGCATATTCTCTAAGCTCAGAGCTATTTTCCAAGTCTGCTTCACTTGCTTTCTGTGCCTGTCTTCTAACCAGCTGATCCAAGAACACAGCTGACTGAATTCATGTGGGCCTTTCTGTGATGGCACTGAGCACAACACTGCCTGGGTGCTTGTACACATCTGTGTAGTGCAGAACCATGTTCCTTAATGAGCAGACGAGACCCTGGAAACACTTAAACAGAAGAAGCGTGGCTATAAAGAATTGCTAAGACAAGTTAAAGCTATAAACCTGCCAGACAGAGTGTACACACTAAATCATCTTTTTTATTATGATAGCAAAATGATTTATTCATCTATAAAGAGTGTTATACGTTTAAAAAGAAATGTTCTTAAAGTGCTGTGTGGACACACAGCAGATACCAGGGGTATATCTGATAAATTTCTGCACTTTTTTCCAATTATTTATCAAGTTCTGGTCAATGAGACATAAAGGCATGGATTAAAAATGAGTTTTAATTTCTTAGTATAGCATATATATATCTTCTCTGTCTGACCGCAAGACAAACAAGTGACAAGTGCTACTCAAGTAAAAGAAGTAGCACGATGTTCAAAGCTGAAAACAGTGTCAAGGAGAGCACTTATTATCTCGGGCAGAGGTTTAGGAGAAATAATGAGACTTCCAAATTTGCCTTCCAAAAAGAGTAATTACCATAAACAACTACTGCAATCCAAACATTACCTGCTATAAATTGTGAGACACAAGATACACCAAGTCTCTAATGCAGTTTGGCGTTCTTCAGCTTAGTATGTTCAACCTATAAAAACTGTCGTTGAAAAAAAAAGAGCTGTCTGTCCTTAGTTATAGAAATAAAAGGACACATTCACAGTGCGAGACACGTAATAAAAAAAGGCTTGTCCATGAATTGAACCCTGCTGTGCTCTAAGTCAAAGCTGAAAATCTGTTGAGATGAAAAATGCTTGCTTTTCTACATAATAATAATAATCACTGAATCTCTCAACACTTTCAGTGAACACAGCATAAGTCAAGGATAACTGTCTCATTATAGATAAAAATAAATAAATAAATAAATACAGGTATGTGTGCACAAGCCTGGCATAGATAGGTTCCTCTCAATAAAACTGCAGCAGGGTGCCTGGATGTGTATGCATGTGGTGACGCTCCCTTTGATATCTAAATTAAGAAAGCTGTGAGGAAGAAGTCTGATTAAAATATTCTCACCATCAGAGGAGAGAATGGAACAACAAACGTCAGTGTACAAAGAGGCAGGACACAGAAACTGATTGGGGTCACGCAGCCTCTGTCAGGATGTGAGACCGTAAACTTTATCACTTCCACTGCGGAATCCAATAAAGTGTATTGTAAAAATTGATTCTCAGCTATGGATTAAAAATTAAATACGACTGCAGGCTTTTATTTGCACACTTTATTTTTTACATTCATTGTGCTGCTTTCGATTAAATTTATCTCAGTTGGGATTCTGACAAGTGTAATCTAACGTCAGGTTAATGGGATGCAGTGGGAACAGCGACAAGCTCAGCCAATCTATAAAAGATCATTTTCAATTGTTTTAAACTTTAATTAATTATGTGATCGTCTAGCATAAAGCATTGATCCCAGAAAAGGGAATCAGGGTTTTGACATGGTTCATTTGTCATTATAAGAGTATAATTCCACCCTGCAGGACTCACGCCTGTTGCAATTCCTCCATTTTTCAAAAGCAATTCTGTAATCCATATTTCTACCAATGAAACACTAACTGTGTTATAACAGTTTACACAGTGTTTTCTCACATAAGCCACCCTGGCACTCTCTTGCCTGTGTTTAGCACCAGACATGATAGAGCTATCTTGCATCGCTGCAACAGAAGAGCAGAATCCAAATGCTTTTCACTACGGCACCTGGCACGGCGCTGGCTGGAAAAAGTGTAGAGTTGCAGTTGCGCACTCATGCCGAGTGCGAGCGAGTGTCATTTTCTTTAACCTCTCCAAGAACCCCCCCCCCCTTCAAAAAACACTTGATGCATATGCCCACCCCCACTGTCACTCAAGTGTGAGGTGGATTGGAACACGTTGGGTGCAGATGGAAAGCGAGCAGGACGCCACTGAGAAAGGCGGCAGTCATGAGGGTGATGGAGAAAGACGGAGAGAAAGGCAGTAGGGAGCCAAAATGAGGCAGTAGGGACAGGGCCATGATGAGTTTATGACTCATATTATTGACTGGCAACCATGCTGAGCTGATTGTGTTAATCACTTTCCTTGGGAGCAGAGGAGACCTGGGACTTCACTTGGTGTCTTTATTATTTTAAAGCCCAGCAGCTGGCTTTGGCATTAGGGATTTACTGATTGTTCATTTCAAGAGTGAATGTGTGCATTGACATGTTTATCTATATACACTCAATTATAGCAATAACTGGCAAATCTGAAAATGAGAACCGATTGTTTGGGTATAATATAGATAAAATCGAACACTGTGCAACAGAGACAGATGTCTAGTTTTTTGGGGACAAGTACTGATGGATGTTAATGCCTGGCATAAAGCATCATTCTGCTGACAGAGAGGAAAGGAAAGTAAAGCATTTTTTATGAAAGCTGGCACTGCTGGATGACAATGAAGGAAAGAAAAAGATTATTTAGGTAGAACTTCATATTTTATTTCCTGAATAAGAATTCCCCTTCTCAATGACGTCTAGATTTTATCTTCTTCTATGTCTTCTGTCTTTCTCCGTGTACAGCTCGACCTCTCCTCCTCTTCTTAACCTGTCCATCCTCGGTAGTGTTGCAATTTCTCAGCCGTGTTGACAGTTCACAGTGTAGTGGTCAGCTCTCTTCCATATCTCACAACTTGTGCCTGCCTCTGCCTGTTTGCCCCTTCTGCCTGCTGCTTATGAAAGTTATAATAGACTTCCCGTCATGCTCATAAAGTAGGGAGCTGTAGATTTATGATCTCATTTAACTCTGGCTTTACAGCAGCAAGCTCCAGGGTTGGTTTAATGAAACGCCAGAGGAAGTCCATCCTGCAAATCAGCAGTGATACCACCAGCTCAAATGTCTAATTGGATAATACCTCTAAACTTTGCTAATCATTAACAAAACCAAGCAGTCTTACTTTCTTTGTGCTACAGAGAATCACTCAGATAATGGTTTAACTTAGTAAGTTTTTTTTGGTGGAATCAGCTCTGATTTCTCTGCAGCAGGAAACAGTGGAGAAGCATCTAATCTTCACTTATCTCAGCACAGATTCCCCTAAAGTTGTCAATCAGCATTGTAACTGAATACCGTTTAAACCAAGCTAGAGGAAATTAGAGCCACTTCTCTCTTCTCCGTCAGCCTTTCTGAAAGCACAACTTCTCCTTTTCTGGTTATGAAAGTAAGCAGTTCCTCCTTTAATCAGTTTTCCCTTGGGAGGATGGAAGTTTGTGGTTTGAAGATATGTTTGCAGCTGATGGTGATGGGACGTCATGCATCCAGGCTATCTGATATGAGGTCATGGAAATGGAGGAGACTCTGAGTTGGCACAAAGTGGGAAATCCAGAAATATTAACGAGTAATTTTCATTTTAGTGAGCAAACCCAATTGATTTTTAATTTCTCCAACCCTTTGTGGTTTCCTGTTGTTTTCATTGCTGCTGTCTTCGCCATTAATGGGCTTTTACATAGCAGCCATGTTACAGTTTCAAACCTGTCCATTACATACTTTATTTCATCCCATACATCTAATGGATAAATTTCTGGTACAGGGAGCTAAACGCCTTCCCTCTGCTGAAACCACCATCTGTGTCTGGGAGAAAAGGATCATCCTTTAAACCTTAGGTACTCCAGCTAGCCGCACTGATAGCACGGCGACAGCTCAGGTTATGTTATCGTCACTACTCAAGTGTAGCAAACCAATACACGAGCTGCATACAGTATGCAAACATTACTCACACTCGATTTCGCTCTGCATATCTTGAACATAATTATGAATAAAGGAAGATATTGAGAAATTAGCCTTTTTCATTACTAATGAGATGTTTGCTAGACTACATAGTTTTGACTGTCTTAAATGAACCAATGTCAATGACCCATTCTGTAGAGATGCCTCATATTAATATCATATTAATATCATATTAATACCTTCCAAAACATATTTAAGTTTATGACACTATGTTCAATGTGAGAGATCACTAGCTCTGATATAAAGATCCGTCTGGGCACAAAGCATATAGGGGCAAGGCACATTTGCATTTAAGAATTACCTTTTCTCTCCTGCTCCCTAAACTGCCACTGTGATGAGAATGGTGAAGTTAGTGCTGAACGGATAGGTGGGTGGTAATGAAACTGGAAGTGATTCAAATAAGCTCTTAATTTCAGCTCAGCATTTATGAAACTTTAATGAACAGAAGAGAAGATTGGTTGCTGTGAAAGCTCTCTGGCTTGGAAAAGCACAGGAAGAGCACAGCGTGATATTAAACATGTTGGAAAATGAAGAAAGCATGATAATAGGTTGACATGGCTCTGATATTAAAAGAAGCTACTTTCAGCTGCTCCCTTACTCGCAAGGGGTCGCCACAGCAAGTACCTCCACATGTTTTATTTGGCAAAGTTTTTACAGTAGATGCCTTTCTGACGAAACCCAACGTGCCTCTGATTTTATTTTGCTGAATTTCTACTGCCCGCTACGTAAGATTTCATTTGGGAAAGAAAAAAAAAGTTGGTGCGACACCGACCGTGGCTCCCTTTGAAGCTGATAGCAATATGAAAAATTAATGCACACTTGTGCATCCACTGGCAAAAATCTAGCTAAGCCCAAAGTGAATATCTCGTGCATAAGCGGACAAGCCCTAGGTGTGTGGATATGCAGAATTATTTTACCGAAGACTGCAGACACCTTAAGAATTAGCAGCTTAAGTAGATTTTGCCGTTTGTATCTAGAAAACCTCCACCTGTTAACACTGCAGGGTACCAGTTTTAATGAAAGTGCTTGTAACCAGCTGTGACTTCACATTCTAGTATTTTACACACATTCACAGTATTATATCAGCCATTACATAGACTCTATAGTTCTGAAGTAAGCATGCATTACAGCTGCAGGAATTTCCAAACATAGCATCTTGAGGGTGTGGATCAGATGTGTAGTTGCATTTCAGTGTGATCCCACAATGTATGTATTATTCCACAAGAATGTATGTAAGTACTGTATGTTGAAGCATACTCATACTGATATACATAGACATTATGACAGAACAAATTTTAGCACAGATGACCGCTCTCACACGCGAGAATAGCCACAGACTTCAGCACATACAGAAACCTGACAGTGAGTGAGACGTGAGCAGGGAAGTAGATGCTGAAAAAGATGCACCCCCCACCAAACACACCCACACCCACACCCACACACATACATACAAACTCCCTCATGCCAAGGCAATGGCAGAATGAAACAGACCATCAGACAAAGATGAAAGGTTCTGCTGTGGCGACTGGCTCTTTTGTCTTAACTCTGGCTTTGGCTATTGTGCCTCTGTATCACCATATTATAGACTTTTGATGGTCGATTGCCTCGGAGAAGGAAGACTAATGATAAGAAAGGCACTGAGTGACAGAAAAAAGTGCAAGTCACTGCAGGGACTGGAAAATATGCAGCAAAACTGATAATACTGTAAAGATATTTTAACCAGTGTGCCAATACGTTCCACGGTGAGTCTTTCACATGGAAAGTAGAAATTCAGTCATCCTGAAATATAGCTAATATATCTATTTAATACTATATGAACAGAATATTTCTCCTTACTTAGCTTAATTAAATTTAGATGCAGTCATATAAATAATTCATGAGTCTATTTAATATGCATTGAATATAATGAAAAAGAGAAAATGTGATAAGAATTACGCGTAGAACTTTATTGTTGCTATTGGCACAGGATATTTAAGTCTCTCACATAGCTATAGTCTGTTTGCCATCCCTCGATTTAAAGTAAGTCAGATTTAAGATACGCTCTTTCTGCAACTGCAAGGGAAGAAGAAGGCAGTGAAAGAGGGAACAGAAAGAGTGGAGAGGGGGTGGAGTGCCAAGGGATTGGCAGGAATGACAAGATGTGACAGTGAGCACATTGGCTCGCAGGGTGGTTGCTACTTTACACTCCAATCACACAGTCCCCCTGTCCCCCAAGACATTTTAATCTGATCCCCCGACCCAAGGAGACGAGATCACAGCATAACACTGCTCAGAGGAAAGCAGGAGACAGGCACAGAGCTGAGACATAACATTTTATTTCTAGACTTTTCCGACCTCTTATATGGATGGGTCTTAATTGCATCTCCAAAAAGGCTCTTTCTTGTCTTATTACAGCTTGCGTCATATGCTGGCTATGCTAGATGCAATGTAAATGAGCAAATCAGAATAGAAAAACCTTTGCGTAAATTGTGTAATGCATACATGTGTGATTGCAAGCGCACAGCGCTGCTTTTGATTGGATTAGACAGAGAGAGAGACATCCATCCTTTTAGCCTCTCCCCTCCTTCACTGGTAAGGGGCTGCATTATCGATCGTGAACAGCTCCATTTCCTTTCTGTGTCCAAACTTATTAGATGCTGTGCTTTTGTACAGCCTGTTCTGATCCCTTTTCCTTCCTCTTTTCTTTGAAATCCCCATTTTCCACCAATTTATCTTTGTCTTTCTTCATCCTCCACAAAATTCTTGCTCTGTCTTTGTCACGTCACTGTGTTCTCCATCCCTTTGTGTATTTTCCACCAGTCTGTCTTGTCTTATCTTAATCGACACCCATTTCAGCTTTCACCCTCTCCATTATCTTCTAGATGACTCTTCTATCCTCTATCTCTCCCTGCTGGTGTCTTTTACTACTGTGACTTCCAGCTCTGTCAGTCTCTTCATCTTCAGTTAAAACTGAAATTAAACTGCAAATGGTTTTGAATAGTTGGGGTGAGCAATTGTCATTAATTTTCTTAGGAGAGGATTCATTTCTGAAAGAGTCACAAAGAAAAAAGTAATGCAATAGAGAAATTATGACTTTGCAGCTAATTTATGGTGACAGAATAGGCTCAACCAATCATGATATAGGATGTATAAAAGAGTCTTTTATTTTCTTCAAAAGGCTTTATGCAACACTTTTAAGTATTAGATAAATTTATTGTCTTAGACACGTTTTATAAGGGTGGAACACTTTTCAGATTACCGTTGATGCGTGCTGGCAGAATAAAATATCTTGTCTGCCCTCATGCATTTTGAAAAGCCAATTTGGTAGTAGCACAGATAAACAACTGCAGACATAAACAACCATATTTTATTTTTTATTTTATGCCTCTAAGATATATGTGTCTCTGTATTTCTGCAGGCTCTATACCCAAGACCAGAGGAGGGCTGGGAGATCTACAGTTCAGCGCAGGACGCAGATGGGAAGTGTATCTGTACCGTCGTTGCACCAGCCCAGAACATGTGTAACCGCGACCCACGCAGCAGGCAGCTTCGCCAGCTCATGGAGAAGGTGACAGCTGTCAATAACACACCCACACTGGGACACGAGTATTACCCACACAGACATGCAAGCACAAACTGCTACACTGGGCTCGTGTCTGACGCCGTCTGTCACATAAAGGCTGCTGAAGTGAACGGTTTTCCTTTACGCCGCAGTTGATCAGTTGTGCATATGAACACGACACCAGTCAGAAGACTGTTGTTGAGCAGCTGAGTACCTGAAAATTAATGAATTATGAATTGCTAATGAAAAATATCCAAAAACCAACCCATGTAATTGAATTCACTGAACCTTAGCCTTACAATGTTTCTATTATAAATATAAATTTATGAGATAGAAATTAATAAAATTAACTGTTAACAAGTCAGTGAAGATTACAAGTACTTTAGGTGGAGACTTGTAAATTAAATACTGTGTCACCAAATCTGGGTTGATTAGGACATTTCATTAGAGCTTTTGTGCTTACTTGTGATATTGATAGCATTTAATGATGTAGTGTGTATTATGAATGCAGTTTTCAACAGGCAGAGAATAAATCTAGGCATTATTTAGATGCAGTAAAGCATTACTGACTGACACGTAGAGCATGCTAATACCTAGTGCACAAACACAAACACACAACTAAGGTCAGGCAACAGTTAGGTTCATAAATGACCCGCAGAGGCTTGTTAAATATCCAGATCTACAGGCAGCACACCTGTCTCTTTTTATTTATTTAATTCATTTAATTTGTATTCATGTCTGTTTAAACAGTAGAAACCAGAGAAATGATGTTAAACACCTTTCAAGTACTTGATGGGCTATGGCAGAGTATCTTCGGTCTGCTCTCCAGTTCATTCATAGTACAGTTGATTTTTTTTCTTGGACAATCAAAACCAGTGAGTAGGTGAAAGAGAGGCTGGCTTCACCGAGTAACTGAAAGCCTAGGAGCAAAGAAGCAGAATGGAGGAGAGGAAAGACAGGAGGGGTTGACATTGATGTGGTCTTGTGAGGAGAGGTGGTGGTAAATTGAGATGCTGAATAAGCTCCGAGGCCCTGATGGATCAATGAGACACCTGAATTCACATATTGCATTCATTCTCATTGAAGTTTCCCTTTTCCCCTGACAGTCTCTGTCTGCTCCTGTTTAAAGCACATGTTCACACTAACAAAATCCACACTCATCCACACTTGAAACGAAGCATATTCCGACAGAAAAGGAAGAGCCTTGAACATAAAGAGACAAACTCAGTAAAACTGGTGAGAGAAGTTCACCTACACATTTGTGCGATGCAAAGTATATATTCCTTTATAGTCTCCATATTTGCTCTTACAGTGTGTGTGTGTGTGTGTGTGTGTGTGTAAAGAATAGATTTTTATATATATTAAAAGACTGCAAGTTCAGTTTTATAAAAATGCACTAGTCTGTTTGCATGTTGATGTTTTTTCCCCCTCATTTTTGGTAAATATAATTCTTTGGGAACTGACAGGATTCAGTTCATTTTCATTCTGAACCTTTGGGAAAAAAATAACCTGGTAAAATTTATATGAAAAGTGCATATTATAAAATACTGCTTGTATTTGGAAAACTTTAGATTAATTCTGAATGCAAAGCAAGTGCACATTAATACTATTTCCTCATCCCCCTCTTTTGTCTGAGTTTTTCCTTTAATTCCTTTAATTCCATGTTCCGGCATGTAGAGGGCTGCTCGATTTTGGTGCCACCCATTTAACGAAAGTGAAGTCATTTTCGACATATAATTTTTGGTGTTGTACTTTGCATACAGTTCTTGAGCACTTATCTCACAGCCAGTTGCACCGGTGTTGTTAATCCAGGTTGGAGGATGACACATTTTATTAAAATAAGCTTGTAGTTTCTTATAGATTTTTTTTCTTCAGTAGCATGCCATTGTAAAATTATAATTAGCATTTCCGACATAGATCCCAGTGTGGTTTCTTTCAGTGGTTTCCCTTTTGACCTTTTATTTTTTGATTGTTTCCAAATATGTCCTGGAGTTCAGTATAAGCAAGGTGTCAGCTTTTTTCCCCGCTGGCCTCCTGCCCTGCATACAAGTACAAACACCCCTTTGTTGCTGACTGGCTGGAGTAGTGTTGCATGGATTGATCAAGTCAGTTTGTTTATTGCCCGTCTCCAGATTTTTTATTTTTCACTGTTGTAACAAAGCAGCCTGCATTGATTAACAGTAAGCGATTAATTAAATTAAAATAAATAAATGGCTTACAGTACTTTGCCATTTTTTCCCCCTTAGTGATTCAAATGAGTCATACAATCATATATAAATGCAGTCTTCTGAAAAACTAAGTACATTGCTTCTATAGAAATGAAGAGGGTAAGTAGCAGACAAGTCCTTCTAATCAAATGCACTTGATTAATTGACCATCTAATGTGGCCACCTCTATAACGGCAGAGGTAGTTTCCTGGCCAGGTGTGTGTTAACACAATGCCATGGAGAAAAGACAAAGGAATGATCTCAAAGAAGCAAATATTGGTGAGAATGGCTCTAAGGCTCTTTCTAAACTATTTAAAGTCCATTATTCTACAATGAGAAAGATTATGCATGAGTGGAAAAGATAGCTGCCAATCTTCCCTCGAGTGGATGTCACAACAAATTCACCCAATGTGATGTTCAGTGAAATGGCAAAAAAACCTGAGAGCTACATTTCAGACTCTACAGGCATCAGTTAGCATGTTAAATATTAATGTTCATGTAAGGCCACCTGTCTGACAGCTAAACCTTGTCCAAAATGTGTCCATGCAACAAGACACACCCAGCAGCAAATCTACAGCAGAACAACTAAAAACTGAAAGAATCAGTGTTTTGCAGTGGTCAAGTCAAAGTCCAGACATCGACCTGATTGAATTTCTGTGGTGGGTGAAATGCTCAAATGGAATTATGCAACATTGTAAAAAGAAAAAAAGAAAAAACTAAATTTCTTGCATGCACACTACTTGTAAGACACTAGTTATTAGAACCAAACACTCCCATCTACTACTGTCCACAGCCCAGCTTAATGAGGACACCTGGGGTCAATGCTGTTTCAGCTGCACACAAGACGTTAGTTTAAAGACTACGTGTTATTCTCTGTGTATAAGCACATTATAGTTCCATGCCCACCAAGCATCCTCATTTGAACTCAGAGCATGCGGGTGAAATGTTTGATTGGACCAGATCCACAAAATCTCTCTCTGACAAAGAAAGCCAAGGATACAATAACAATGTCAAAACAGCCCCTCTGTTCAAAGAATTTAAAGTAGCCTTGTGCAAAATCTCTATTCAGCTTTCTGTAAAGCCAGACAAAATGCCATTTAATGCAGAGCTGACCTGAAGAATACTGTGCAAGAGTGCTCACAACAGACTTTTAAACACCTTATGGACTCTTTTAACTTCTCTATGTAACTGTGTTGAGGTAAAAAAAAAAAAAAAAAAAGTGATATGAGGCCAAAGTCAGCCATACACATAAAGACAGTTTTTAGGATTTGTTACAAAGTGAGTCATCGCGCTGGACAAGAAGCAGATACACCTGTGACTGATTCATCTGAGCTGGTGAGGGTAGAGAGAATCTTATGTGACCAAAGGTAAGCATGAAATGCCACAACTCAGAGGACTGAGTGGTCCCAGCTGTCACCTGCCCTGGAGGGTGGTGACACTGCATTTGTTTAGAGTCCATCCTGCTGGAACATTTTACCCTTCCACATTCTTCCATCTAATGCACATGTAGTGCTGTAAAGCAACTTTTAATTAGTGAAGGGATATATTTTCTGACCAAATATAACCAGAACGGTTCATGAAGCACATGAGGAATGAACTGGTTGTAGAAAACAAGGGACACAAAGTAATTGAGTGGGTTGTCAGAGAGTAGGCAAGCAAAGCATTTGGTGCAAAGTAGAATTTGTTCCAAACGCTGACCTTTGAGAGCTTGGCCTGTTTTTTGTTTATGTTAGGAGTGATATGAATAAGTATATTTTGCTTGCTTGGAGTTTTGATTGCGCATGTCATTGTGGGTGGGCGTCTGTTGCTGTGGGGAGTTGTACATATGTACCCATACGCCTCCAGTATACACGACAGCCCAGTAATATTTATCAATGTTCAAGTGATTTCTGGCCAGTTCAGTGCATCGTGCAGGAGATGAGGGGGTGCATGAATCAGTAGGTTGGTTATGCAGAAACAGAGTGGGCTGTCAAAAGTGAATAAGCTGAGTACTTAGTAAAAATTAAACATAGTGCAAAACTGAGTGTTCAATAAACGCCTACTTAACAGCATGTTTGCTCCTCCACGAGGTTCGTTTAGTAACATTTCATAGGCATCCATTACCTTTTGCACGCTGTCATGATCATGAGCTTACTATCCTTATTTTCATAGCTGTAGCATTTTTATATGAGTGAAACTTGTTGACTTTCATTGCATGTTGAAAGTCATGTATAGCTGCGTTGTTTGTTTATTATCTCGACAGATTTGATAGGACTGTGCTGCTTTTTAACCTCCCCATGCTGCCAACTTTCTTTTTCATTACTTATTTTTATTATTATGTATTTAAATATATATTAAAATTGACAGTAAATAAAAGCATATATAACTTTCTTCTGACCTGTAGTGTTTTTTATGTGCGATTTGCACACCTTCAGCTGTAGAAATGCCTGCCTTCCCTTGAAAATAAATAAAAGAAATGGAAAAGACCTTGTGGTGCTCAAATTGCCAAAATGCACATTTAAAAATGTTTAGCAGCACATTAAATGTATTAAAGTCCACAAATCACACAGTTAGCAGTTATAGACTAAATCCTACCCCTATATCACTTCTTTTGAAAAATGACACATTTTAATGTAATTTTGCCTCTGCACACCATTGCCATGGATTATAGACCAGATAGTGAAAATGTGATTAAAGTAGAGACATTCAGCTTTAATTTTGATTAGTTTTATTAGATTAGCTGCACATAGTCCCCCACTTTCAGAGACTCAGCTGAAAAGCTACATTCCCTCCCTTGAGATGCCCCACTAGGCATTTACTGCAGCCACCTTCATTAGCCATTTCTTTATGTGCCTTTCTGCAATCAGGCTTGTCTTGAGTAACTGAAAAGCAAGCTCTGTTGGATTGATTTCAGGTTAATAATTTGGCCAGTAAAGAATATCCTATTTCTTAACCTGGAGAAACTCCTGGGTTTCTTTTCCAATATGCTTTGGGTCTTGCATTAGGAAGTGCTATCTGACAATTTTGCACCATTTGGTTGAATCTGAGCTGAGCATATAGCCCTTTAAATTTTGCAATACATCCTACTACTTTTATCAGCAGTCACATCATCAATAAACACTAGTTGCCTTGTTCCACTGGTCAGCACGCATACCTGTGTCACAACATTGCCTCCACCATGTTTGACAGACGGTAGGTAGATTTCTTTTTCTTTGCAGACCTTTGTAGGCTCTTTGAAATGTTTTCTGATAAAGCCAAGTCGAGCCTTCCTGGTTTTGATCGTACCAATTTTGTAACATTTTGTAAACCCTCTGTCTTTCCTATCGTGAAGGCATTTCTTGATTGTAGACTGTGACAATGATGCAACTACCCCTTCATGAATGTTCTTAAATTTCATAGATTGTGAAGTTGTATTTCTTAACCATAGAAATAATATTGCCATCACTGTTGAATATTCCTGTCATCATAATTATTTAAACTGAGAGTTGTATGCCTAATTCTATATTCAGTGTGATTAGTGTACATTTTAAAGCCCATTCTTTATTTCAGTAATTTTTACAGCTTATGAATGAAACAGTACAGATTATGTAGTTTCAACCAACTTCTTTAACTTAACATATTTAAATTCAAAAACAGGGCCACCTCCAAATTCTTCTTTGGCTGTAATATTTAACTTGGAATATGAACGAAATGGGAGCAGAAGTTTTTTTTTTTAGTTTTTTTTTTTAGTATCTGCACACGAGTACTACAAAAAAGATGCCTACAGACAAGTAAAGGACAAGTTTATAGACATTTCACATTCACAGCTGAAGCCACAAAGTTTTCAGTTCACCCCACCTGTGTATCTGGAAAACCCATGCCAACCCCAAACTACGAAGGCAGGATTACAGCAGGACTTTTTTTCTTGCCTGACTCATTTACTGCAATTTAAACTAAATAATGAAGAACTGTAAAAATGAAACTTACAATAAATGATCTGTGATTGAGGTGTAAAATGAGAAAAAAACTCCTCCTCTAAGATAACCCGCGATCATTAGTGTCATTGTGGGTTTGTTTTTTGTGGCGCAGGTTCAGAACATCAGCCAGTCAATGGAGGTGCTGGACCTAAGGACGTACAGGGATCTACAGTATGTCAGAAACACAGAGAGTCTAATGAAAGTGGTAGATGGAAAGCTGAAGGTGGCCTCTGAAAATCCCCGCAGCCTCAATCCAAAGGGCTTTCAGGTAATTGGCTCTGTGTCTCCTCATGTACAGTGTGTGTGTTGGTGTTTATATGTGTGTATATTATTGTCAAGTGAATGCAGACACTGTTGATTTGGCACTGCTCGCCAAACTTATGCATTGCAATCTCTTTTGCTCTTCACAGACAATAAAATTTTGTATGACTCGTGATGCACTGCAGCATAAACATAGGTACACAAATTCATTTCCAGTCTTATATGAGTTCTTTTGTCATGCACAGAGAAATCCAAGTAAATCGCACACTCATGAGTGATTAAATTCTTGGACCTAGAAAAAGTATGGGGTTTCTTTATGGGGGGGAGGGGGGTTGCATTTGTCTCTTTGTATCCATTTGTTCTCTATCTTCAGTGAGCTTACTACTTGATATACTTAACATTCTGCTGTCTGCCTTTAGATAACAGGCACATACATTCACATTTATCTCTGCCTTATCTGTCTACAAGCTAGGGCTTAGCTGCCATTATTAGTAAGCCTTTTTGTCTTCCTATCAGCAGGCTGTCCTACTGGGGTTTTTTAACATTTCTCACACTCTTACAGATATTAGATGGACCATAAAATAGTTTGATTAAAAGATGGCTTGATAAATGATAAGTGTGCTTTACTGCTGGGTCCATACTGCAGCACAAGGACAAGCCCGAATGCCTGTGTTTTGCTTTCAGTGTGTTTTATGAAAGCCATTCCAAAGAAGGTAATGAAGATGTTTATAAAATTAACCAATTCATCAGCACTGCCTGAGATGACTAAAATATGCAGAACGAAATGAGTTATATCTTCTGATCTATCTTAATTCAACAAAGAGGGGAAAAAGCTGGATTTGTCCAGACCAGGTTGGCTGATGAATGCGTGCAGCTTAAAGTTGCCGATGGCAGAGTGCGGGAGATTAACGAGAGTGAATTTTCTCTTCTTGAAAAAGTGAAAATGAGATTTATGATGTGGCGCCACAGGGCTGAGAGCTGCTCCATCACCAGATTTACGATAAACCTTAACAAGGAGGAAACAGCCCCTCCTGTGGCGGCCACACTTTATTGATACGCCCAATTCTCTCTTGAGCCCACTTCTCTCCACGTAGGCAGCCAGGTTCTCCTGCAGCTTCCTGTACTCCTACGGACATGTTGTTCTTTTAACTTCTAAACACACGATGAGTCACAGTCCAAGTTTATTTACAACTAGCTCTGCAACTGCAGCAAGTAGGTGAAGTTTCATCACCCAAAACAGATCACAAGCGTTTGGCCAATTTGAATAGTGTTTCTCATATAGGTGGCTTTCCAATCCAAAATATTTTCAAAGGAAGTAAAACTGTATTTACAGACATGGAAAAACAAAATATTTGCTTTTTAAATAGATAAAATATTCCTTTTGTCCTTGAAAGAAGATAAAAGGACATCTAATTTCAGGGTATTGACATAAAATATTAAGAATAGACGTTGTACATCTCATTAAAAATCAAAGGTCTATAGTTTTGAACAGATAAACCAGAACCTAATGGAGACATAAGCTTTATGAACCACAAACACCAAGGGAAGATTGCACTCACTCCCTATCTTGACTATTCTCTAAGGGTGTAATCCTCTTCCCCCTTTTCTGTGATAACTATCACAGGAGTTAAAAGACAAGGTGACCCAGCTGCTCCCCCTGTTGCCAGTGCTGGAACAGTACAAGACTGATGCCAAGATGATCCTGCGTCTTCGAGAGGAAGTAAGGAATCTGTCCTTGGTGCTTATGGCTATCCAAGAGGAGATGGGGGCCTACGATTATGAGGAGCTGCGACAGAGAGTCCTGCTACTTGAAACCAGACTCCACTCCTGCATGCAGAAACTTGGTATATATGGAAACGATTGTGGGTGTTTGTATGTGGTCATTGTTACCCAATTAAAAATGTATTACCATATATCATTGCAGCATTTAATCAATTTGACAACAGTTGCACAGAACAGAATTAATGATTACACTAGGATCATCGCTGGTCAAAACTCTGTAGCATGTAGTTAACATTTCCACTTTGCTCTGATCTCAAATGATCTGCATAAATTGAGAAAAACTGGCCTAGAAAAATGGAATGAATAATAGATTGCATTTGTGTGTAATGTGTTAGCTTAAACTGATGATTTTACAAAAACCCCACACATATAAACTGATGAGTTAACAAAAAAGACTGCAGTTACAGTTTAGCCCTTAGCTAATTTGCGTTTTATTATAGTTTTACATTTGAAAATGAACCAAGAGAATTATAAAAAAAAATAATGCTCACTTTTTGAGTACTGGGTAAAAACCAGGACAGTAAAACAACAATGGAAATATAAAAATGATGCCGCAAAGTCAGTCGGTGAACCAGTTTTTGTGTATTACAGATTTCAAAAAGCAAACACAAGATCGCATTGTGGAGAATCACAAATGAAAACAAGACAACAGAAGATGACTGCACAAAATATTTATCTACCCATTTATCTGGGGTTGATAATGGTACAAATAGTACATTTTCTTACTGTACAAAAATTTAAACTTCTACAGTGAAAACAATTGAACTGAACAATCTGAACCAAAACAAATGAAATGCCATATTTCAGATGAATTATAAAAGAAAAATAGTGTGATCTGATAGAGAAAACACCTGAGTGCATGTGCGTCTGTGTGGCCTCTTAGGTATGTAGGCATACATGCTTTCTCAATTCTTCTGCCTCTTTGACCTCCAGGCTGTGGGAAGCTCACTGGCGTCAGTAATCCCATCACAGTACGTGCATCAGGGTCAAGGTTCGGCTCCTGGATGACAGATACCATGATACCCAGTTCCGACAACAGAGTGAGTTTCTCAACTGCTGCATTTCACCAATACAGGAACACAGGATTATTATTATTATTATTGTTGTTGTTGTTGTTGTTGTTGTTATTATTATTATTATTATTATTAGTAGTAGTAGTAGTAGTAGTATTATTATTATTAGCATTAGTATTATTATTATTAGGATAACCAAGCAAAGAGGATAACCACAGTCAACCTTCTCAGTGAGGAAAAAAAAGAAGAAAATATGTGTCAGGGCAGTGCCACTATACGGCACTTCAGTGACTGATGCACTGTTTTCCATGAGAATGACTTCTCATGAGCTTTCAAGGGGGGGGGGGAGAGTGAGAAAAATGGGAATCCAAAGCTGTGCCACTGATGGATAGCGTATCTTTCCCTCCTCCCTGTCTTCCTCTGTCACTACAACTCCAGCTGATTAATCACTTCATCATCAGTGGAGAAATGAATGAGTTGTTTGGGCAAAAGTTTTCCAAATCACTTGGGTAATTACCAGGAGTGTGCTCTGGACCCAAATGATATAGTAATGGGTTCAGCTGATCAGACATGACATGCAGTTTTGTACGGCCAGGCACATGGCAAGAAGCAGCAGGAAAGAGACAAGGGAAGAATAATATAGAAGATTAAGGGTGGTCTATGGTGACTGAGATGAAATGGTGGTGTTGGAAAAGTGGAAGACTGCATTATTAGCCATGTGTAGAAGAGAAGGGAAACTGATTAAGTTTAAGAGGAGAGATGAGCTTGGCCTTTTTCTTTCCTGCAATGAATCATAACAGCCTAAATAGGTGTTGTGGACAGAAAAGGTCAATTTTTGTGACTGAATGTCCTGATCTTTGTCTTTAATCACCTGGCTCAATCACTTCAATCTCTCCGAGTATTAATAGGCAGATACATCAGCAATGCCACATTAAGATCTGCAGCAATAATCATAATCATTCTGGGGAAATTTCATTGTTGCTCATGAGCCAAAGGCAAAGGAGGAAAAAAATCGGAATGTGCAAGAGCTTTGCTTTACTCAATTTCTGTCTCCTGCTCTATTCTAGAGACCCAAATTAGCAGGCATAGGAGAAACAACGCTTAATGCTCTATAATCTCCCCTCCTACATAATTCAGCCGCTGTGTCTCTTCACCATCAGCTCCTCCCATACCCTTCCTTTCTCCTCTGTGCATTTGAAAATACTTACTCTACAATGGAGAAGGAAGCAAAAGTGGGACAAGAAAGAAAAATTGCAGTAACAGAATCAGAAAAAGCAGTAGATCGTAGCAAAGCTTTCCTTCAAATGTTCAAGAGAAAACTAACCATCTAAGCCAACTGCAGTTTAATTGAATCAATTAAAAGCTGAACTGTGCCTCAGTGAGAGCACTGAGGGAATGAGATGGGAAATGCAGCCAGAGAGGGGCCATGTCAGTGGAGAGATCCGCTGAGAGTGCTTGAGGAAAAAGATAGAGTTGCTAAATGGATTGATTTTCTGTAAATGTGGACTGGAAAGGGCAAGGAGCACAAGCAGTGGTTGACTGCAAAGCGCAGGCAACATCTTCACTCCCACATGCCTGGCAGATCAGTAGCTCTGCACACACATCGATGCATGCACAACTCAGAGAATCGATATACACACACACTCAAACAAGCACACTAAACATACACGCTAAACATTCTTATTTTAGGCCATTGCAGCTACTGATAATGAACTGTGACTTACATTTTCTTACAGAAAGGTCAAGTTTAACACAACAATATTTTTCTCCAGTAATCTCGAGACCTTCTCATTAACTTATTTTTCTGACCTTTTTTTCCTATGTTATTCATTTTTCCTTTTTCCACAGGTGTGGTCCATGGACGGTTACTTCAAGGGACGTCGGGTCCTGGAATATCGCACAATGAATGATTTCATGAAGGGCCAGAACTTTGTGCAACACTTGCTGCCACACCCTTGGGCTGGCACTGGTCATGTGGTCTACAATGGTTCACTGTACTACAACAAGTACCAGAGCAACATTATCATCAAGTACCACTTCCGTTCTCGAAGTGTGCTGGTGCAGCGCAGTTTGAGTGGGGCCGGCTATAACAACACTTTTCCCTACTCCTGGGGTGGCTCCTCTGACATCGACCTGATGGCGGACGAGAATGGCCTATGGGCTGTTTACACCACCATCCCTAATGCTGGAAACATTGTCATCAGCCGCCTGGAGCCTCAGAGTCTGGAGGTGCTGCAGACTTGGGACACAGGCTTTCCTAAGCGCAGTGCTGGAGAGTCTTTTATGATCTGCGGCACACTATATGTCACCAACTCCCACCTGGCTGGTGCCAAGATCTATTTTGCTTATTACACCAACACATCAAGCTATGAGTACACAGACATCCCCTTCCACAATCAATACTCCCATATTTCCATGATGGACTATAACCCCAGGGAGAGGGTCCTTTATACCTGGAACAACGGACACCAGGTGCTGTACAATGTCACACTCTTCCAGGTTATTAAGACTTCTGGAGACTGAGGACCCTCAGACTGACTGATTTAAAAAATGCTGTGATTATTGTTCTGGGGTGTCAGAGGTGGGGGGCACAGACTATGGGAGGTGTGGGTTGGGGGCTTTAATGTATGGGTATAGGCTTGGATTTTTTTTTTTAATGAATTACTCACATTCTCAAAAAACCATCCGACAGTAAGGTCGGCAAAGATACAAAGACTGAGCGCTTCTCTCTCTTTTTTTCTTTCTGTGATGAGTAAGCATGGTTCTTTTTATTTGTGATGATAAATAAATATCCTCTTTACCATTTATGCTTTTGTATTTCATTGTCACTTTGATTTCAAAAACCTTAGATGAATTTTTGGAAGAGGTGAAAAATCTGTCTGAAAATGTGGTTTCAAACGTGAAAGGCTCAAATAGGAGTAACATTTCCTTTGTCTGTGTTGTTAATGTTCCTGTTATTTCCTTGAAGCCTAGCTCAGACAGATACAAAGCACAAAAGATGCATTTAGAATAATATTGAAGCAATTTTTCTAGCCTGAAATACTTAAACACACAAAATATGCCAAATGATACCATTTTAAACCAATTAAAATAATGCAATAATTATATCTACTCTATTCTACCAAATCACAAGATGATGAAAGGACAGCATGAGAATACTGACAAGACCATTTCTAAGGTTGCATTAAAT
Organism: Haplochromis burtoni; assembly: GCF_018398535.1. NCBI lineage: Eukaryota > Metazoa > Chordata > Actinopteri > Cichliformes > Cichlidae > Haplochromis > Haplochromis burtoni. The sequence continues at coordinate 3,591,127 of NW_024582382.1, read as the reverse complement.
TATAGGTCTGGAAAAATCACCAAAGATTTTCCATCTGAAAACAACAGAGCACAGCACTCTGTGAACGCAGGATAATAAAATTCAAACAGCGTTGAATTTAACTGCAACGGCAACCACTTACATTTCATTTTACCAAGGTGAATTGAAAGTGCAAGCAAAACATCTGATAAAAAGAGCAGATGGTGGTGCAAAGGGTCGAGAAGAATCCACAGCAAATGAAAGACAGAATGTAAAAGGTATTACATTAGAGATGACACTTCTTTGTTATTGCTGCTTGTCAGGCTCCAATCTGCTTTAATCTTGTTAGTCCCACAGCTCCTCTCAGATGCTTTCTGCAGAAAAATGATAAAATGCAAACCACACAGTAGCACACGGCTCGCATGAAATTCTCAACCTGCAGTCCTTTTATTGCAGCTTTGTCATTATTTACCACTGAAATATTTCAGAAGCCATACTGGCATTTTGTGCTGCATGGAGGAGACAACAGCCCGCTGTGCTTCATTTCTGTGCTTTCATCTATAAGGTTTGTGCATGCTTTGCAGGGGTTGTAACATAAAATAATATCGTAGATTCAACTTTTCTCTTCTTTGTAGTAACCGTGGTGGATTTATCCTAGATGACCTTTCTATCAATAAGTGCTACGCTGAAGAGAACCCCGATGAGTTCATACACAGTAGCAGCTGACATTTAAAGCACAATGCAATAAAAAAAAGGTACAAAGCATCTAACAGCATCAAACAGAAACAGTATTGACTGGGAAAAATAAAGGTTTTGGAGCTACCACAATATTACTTCACATGTAAAAGTAACTGGTTAACAAAGAAACAGATAAAAGTTAACAGAGACTGAATGTGCTCTTAACACAGGTCCACCACTCACTGCTCTCCCACTGCCCACACACACACACGCAACTGGTTTTAAAAAGCAGTGCAGCACATCCTGAATTTGCAAGAATATATACAACAGACCAAGACATCACCTATAGTATAAATAGAATTTCACCTTTTAAAAAACTTTATAGTTTATAGTTTCATAAGCACAAAAGAGTATTTGAAGTTAGGCGTGAGTGGCCATGAGTGGTAAAGACAGGACTGCATTTTCAAGCTAGCAAACGTTCTTGCTTTCTTCTTAACAGAAAGAAAGCAAGGAAATAGTGACCCATACTAAACAGACAAAAAAAGCCATGAGACTGGAAAGAGGCACTCCTCTGAGAAATGTGAATGGAATATTTATCCATTCCACAAAATACGACATTTTTTAAGCAGTGGTTTTTTTTATTTTTATTAATGTTTCTTCAAAAGAAACAGAGTTCAAAACAGATAAGAATCAAAAGAGAGTTTTGCAAGGACCAACATATGTGCTGTTGTGCCACCCAGTTCTCACACTTAGTGCCAGTAGGTGTGGCAATAACAAAGACAGAGATCAGGGGTATAAAGAATAGCACCAAATCATTATGTGGTGACCCCATTTGAGTATTGTATCATCACATCTGTGTCAGTCTAGATCATCTTCAGCTAAGGCCAGTTTGTCAGAGCACAAACCCCTGCTGCCAAGCAACAGTACTTATGTGCCATCTTTCCTCAGGATCATCTTAAGGATAAAAGACAGTAGGCTGAAAAAGGTGGTTGTGATTCAGGGCGTGTAAAAATGTACTGTAGTAAAAATTCAGAAGCGACATGTCAAATGTTTTTAAAAAATATATATGAGGGAAAAATATATTATAAGTTAGAGCAAGAGGTATTAGTTGAATAGATAAATTGAATTTAAAAAACAATAATTAGTGAAAGATGGTGATTTTGTGCTTATTAGCTAAATAAATTTTTTATTGTTCTATCAGAGTATGATGAATACAGTATGATGAATAAAGTGTGGATTCTCAGATTTAATATCTGAACAAAAATATTTCATCAACCCCTGTGAAACTGTTTTCTATTTGCAAGGCCTTCAATGTATTAATCATAAAAAAATGCAAGCAACGACGCATGAAGTCTTAAACTCATGAATATCACCAACGTGTGATTTTCCTTCTTTCTGGTTATATGCGTAGCCTTTATATCAGTTATCTTCAGTTTTTATTTGTGTGTTAATCTTTCTACCTTTAGTTTTTTCTTCAGTAAAATGCTTGTTCAGTCAGGATGAGATTAGGGAACTAACTTAGCTACTGAAGAATATTGCACTTTCCAGCTTTATAATACTCCCTGCATTGCTTTAGTAGCATTTTGGGTGATTTTCTATGTGTAATGAGAAGAACTTTACTGGATTTTTGCTAAAGTGAAAAGCAGCTCTACACACTTCAGAATGTGTTCTGTTTAATTATGAATTAACACTAGTGACGCAGTGCTGACAAAAACTACAAATGTATATGCATTACACCACATTTTGCAGGGGATCTTGTATTAATTCAAATTACATGTCATTCCAAAAGTGCAATGGAAGCAGAGATTGACCCTTCGTTGATTGTGGATGAGAAGGCACAGTTTATATTTAGCATTTAAGCTATGCCTTTATTGCTCCTCAAGCATGGGATACTGTCATGGAGTGATTATGATATAACAGAAGCATAAGAATTGACACATGTGCAACAGTACAAGGAAAAATCTTACGTAAAGCAAAAAACAGAATTTGTAAATTAGTACACGTTTAACAAGCTTGAAAGCATCTGGTATACTTTATTCTTCAACACAGCCTGAACAAAGCTCTTGGGCAGCTTTGTTGTAATTTCCTTAAGTAGTCATCTCGTTGGAATGTCCTTCAGGCTTCTTGAAGGATATTCAGAGTTCTTCTTTGAATGTTGGCTGCCTTTTGTTCTATTCTCTGTCAAGATGATCCTCACACGGCTTCAGTAATGTTGAGGTCCGGGCTCTGGGGAGACCACTGCATAGTTGATACTGTTCCATTGTGCATCTATCCAGGTATGCTTGTGCTGCATTGTCAGTTTGTTCAGGATTGTTGTTGTGCTGAAAAAAGAAGCCACTGCCAATCAGACAACGTGTTTGTGGATTAAAGTCTGATCCATAATGACCTTTTACCAGACCTCCTCTGTACATGTTGATGATGATCTGAAACAAAATTTTCCCATTTGGATTCATTGCTAAGCTTTTTTGGCTAAAAGCTATTTGGGAATCACATTGTTGATACAAAAATGCTATTTTATGACTGTCAGACTGTGATGTCTTTGACACTTCCTTTGAGTGATACATAGGTCAGCGTTAAAACAGTTTGACAAACAAAACACAATCCTCTTAAATGTCCTCAAATAAAAGGGCAGGACTGACAATAAGTATAATAAGTGAACCAATATTCAAGACCACTTTAAAACATTACAAGAACGTCTGCCTCATTGGAGGTGAAACATAAAGAAAGAAGTGCTGTACTGCACAGTACTGTAAATTGAATGATTGAATAAAATCATTTACCACCAATTTAAACTGCGGATTTAATTAAAAAATTCATAATGACAATGTTTCAGATGTTAAATTGGGATTAGGGTTAAATTAATGGTTAAAATGTTTGAAATGACTTGCTGTGTTATTATTTCATCATTCCAGGCTGGACAGCAAAGTATAATTTTACAGCAAAGTTGTTGATTCATGTCATTTGTGGTAAAGTATGAAAAAAAGTTCGTGTGGAAAGACCTTTAGCTATTTCTGCAGTTGCATTTTTCATTGTTGTTGGAGTCAGCTGTGACTTTGCACATTTTCTCATGGTGCAAAGTCACAGCTACAGGACCCCAGGAAAAACAAAACAACAAACTTTAAAATTAAAGTTTGCATGAATAATAACCAAGACAGAACGTATTAACCTACAGAAATCTCTCAGCATGAGCAGCTTCCGTTAATGGAGAGCCGAAATCTAAAAAGAACAATAGGCGACAGAGTGGCTTTGCCGGTTTGATTTCCTTAAAGTGGTTATGAACATGCATTCGCACATGCAGTCGGACTGATTGAGTGCAGGTGGCAGCGACAGAACTGGCTTGATAGAGTGCATGGGGTGAGATTCATCGGCAGGAGCGGAGCTACAGAACAGCTCGAGAATTAAGAAGCAAAGCCAGTTCCAGTTTAATCACGCACCCATCCTCGAGAAGAAGGGTTTGTTTTGATGGAAACACAATCATCTTTGTGAGTGCAGCTGGTCCTGAGACACTCCTCTTTGATTAAACTTGAGAGTACATTTGCTTTCTGTCCCTTCTACTCATACAGTAGGTCATGCAGCAACTTCTGTCCTCTGAAAGGAAAACTTGCAAATCACCCCAGCCTTGTTTTATGCATCCTTTCACTGTAACCTTTTACATCACCTTCCTCATTAATTGTGCCCTCAGCCACACTTGGAACAACACCCCACCTCTTGTTCAGATTCACAGTAAACATTTCCTCTACACCCTGCCCCTTGAGGTGACACAGAAACGCTATGAACAGGGCTTTGAACATTTGTTTCCTCATGATTAAACATAACTTGCACTCAGTTTCCTAATTTTTTTCCACACTCCATATTCATGTTTGAACTCTAAAGGCAAGCAAAGGTGCCGGGGTGTCGAGATGGAATAATGGGTTAGCTGGAGAAGACGCTAATTTACTCTACTCACCTCTTTGGAGAACCTTCCTCATTAATGTCCTCTTTAATTGTGTTTTAAACTTCCATTGATTCAGCACTTGCATCCCTAATCTCATTAGGTGCTGTTTTATGAAGGAAGGACAGTAGATCCATTCTGGGCTGCAACCACGGGCGATTCCATTTTATAACCTGGTGTCAGAATGCTGCACTCCTCGCTGAGGCAGTAAAGGTTTACCCTTGAACTGATTTTTTTTTATGTCTCTTTCCGTAATTACAGTAAGATGCTGTTGGAGAAAAGAGATGAAATTTTAGCTCTGGTGTGCCAGAAGGGAAAAGAAGTCAGGATACATAAATACAAACATCACAATGTAGCCACAAGCTGAGCAATAACAGGCTGGTAAGTCAATATAACTGAAAAAGGAAACTTTTAGAAAAAGGAAAACACTTTTCACCAGCTAAAAAAATGAAAGATGCTAAAGGAGCCACAAATCACATCCATATACAAAGGGAATTATTATATTACTATTTCACCAGGTGGATTAAAATTGCAAAGATTTTAATGTACATATATTTCTCTTAATAATTCACGATCACTGTCTAAATTAGATAGCAAATCTATTGTAATCAGGCCCACTGATGCACATATTGTAAGTCTCATATAAGCTATTTGCAGTTTTAGGATCGTGGAGTTAATTGGTTCACTGTTGCAGCTTCACATTAGTAGTATTTAACTGGTGAAATATGCATTGGCTTTTATTATGAATTTTACCAAGAAAATACAAGGTCATTGTTTGCAAATTTAGCGTGTTTTCCTGTAGTGAGTCTGCCAATCAAGAAAACTGTAATGTCTTACAGCAAATTAGTTTTTCTTCCATTACTCCATGTAATGTTTAAGAGTCTTTTATGAAGAGCTTCAGGCAACAGGCTTTTTGAGCAAAGGTCACTCTCCCCCAAACTGTGTTTTTCAGACTCATTCCACATGCAGCATTAAATCCCAGAATGATGGAAAAAAGGCCAATCTTTGTCTGCTTCATCCATTAAAGTGACAACACTTTGTTTTGCAGGTCCCAGAATTTATGATTAGTAGTATTAAACTGCATTTGCTTTTACCGCTGATAACTGCAGGTGACCCTGCTCTGTGATGTTTTAAGAGAGAGGGAACTTTTTGTTTAAATGGGCCATCAGTAATTGTGGAGGGCAGAATTTTACAAAAATATTTCAATCATTCTATTCAGTTGATATTTTTTGTCATGCATGTTGTTTGAAAGTTTTTGTAGTTCTTCAAAATTGTTCAAGGTTAGCCAAATTGGATAGAGAGGCTCTAGCCTCTTGGTCACTGCAAGCCTCACAGTTTTCACTCCTCAACAGTATCCTGTTCTTGAGGAGCAACAAAAGCATATTTTAAAAGCTAAAAATAGCCTCTGTACATAATCTGTATTCACATCGACCATCATCAGTTGCCTGGAATAGCACAATAGAGTCACTCCTATCTGCAGTGCCAAGTTTCCTAAACATATACCACTGAACATCATAGCCAAATATGTAAACTTTCATTCTATACCCCCAAAGGATTTTACTCCTTATGTTCTGAGAGTTGAGAATTCTCCCTGCAAGATTTGTGCCCAGCACTTCAAAACCCTGTCATTATAGAGTACTTTGAGTAAGCTAATGACAAAACAAAAAAAACAATTCTCAATTTAAAAATAATACGTAAAATGTGGAAAACCTGAAAGTTTGAAGACTTCCTGAATCCTTCTGCTTACTTTAATAAAGTATGTGTAGCTTGTAGATACTGCAGGTGGTATCAGTATCTGCTCATTTGGTATTTGCTCAGCTAGGCCTATCAAACCTACATTGGTCTCTGACAGATACTGGATAATGTTTTTGCTTAGAATCACTGCAGAATAGTTGCAGTTTCAGGCAACCTGCTGGAACTGATGATTGCTGATGTCAATGCAGAATATCTACAGCATTTATATTTAGCAGCTAAGCTTTTATTTTGTTGCTGCCCAAGTACGGGAAACTGTCGAGGAATGATTATGATATTACAGAAATTCTCTTAAGCTTACATATTAGTGCTTCTGGTGGAGGTGAGTTTGAAGAAAGAAATCAGTTTCAGACTTGGTGCAAACAGTATGGGCACTTTCCTCTCAAAGCATTGCTCTATCAGGCCTGCAGTGTTCAAAACATGAAGGGATAACTGATATCCTTTTGAACATTATAAGGAGCTATTTTGAATAAATTCTCATTCTAAGGCACCAGCACAGACCAAAAGCTTTCATAAATTGCTTATAAAGTGTTACTAAAACATGAATCACTGGATATTTTCTCTGTTACGCAGGTTAAGCACTGCTTAGCCTACTTAAGTCAAGAAACCTCCCAGACTCTGAACATAACTTCAAAGCAGGATAATAGTCATAATGAGTGTTTTTAAACAATTTTTATGTGTTGTGTGTGTGTGTGTGTGTGTGTGTGTGTGTGTGTGTGTGTGTGTGTGTGTGTGTGTGTGTGTGTGTGTG
>NW_024582382.1:3544277-3584037 GCF_018398535.1 Haplochromis burtoni | reverse complement strand
TGTGTGTGTGTGTGTGTGTGTGGTTGTGGTGGGGGGTGTGTGTGTGTGTGTGTGTGTGTGTGTGTGTGTGTGTCCAATTCAGCTCATTTGAAATATTGCCCATTTAAAAAACTGCAGAGAAGATGGCAACATTTCTATTTTGATTCAGGAAGTATTATATTAAACATGTAAAGAATGGAAGTGGAGCTGTTATCAGCTAAAGATCTGAATCATTCTCACTTTTACAGCTTGCTAATTAACCAGGAAAATTCACAATATTGCCTTTGTTTTCTTTCTTTGGATTATGACAATTTGTTTGTAGTGCCAATAGACTCACTGCAAACTGAACTGAGAAATAGTGTTGAAATTGCAGTTATTTTCAGATATCAGACAGGCTTTATTTAATCTGTTTGGTAAATGGATGGTTCACAAATGAGAGCATTTTCAAAATTTACTTTTTTGCATTAAACCAGAGGGAAACATTTTGACATGTGTTTAGTAAGTTATTATGTTTTGGTTTAGCGTTAATTGGTCCAACCTACTTAACACCATATTGGGTTGTATCCCATTACCAAAATCAGTATAGGTAGGAGGTTTGTAATCTTATAAATGGGGGGAAAAAACGCTCAGGTTTGTTTACTAGTATTTTTCACTGGCTGGAAGCTAATATTTAAACTGGATGGATGTGTTTATTAAAGTAGTTTCTGTTTTCAGACAGGGTGCAGATATATGAAACATGCTCAGAAATGCAGGGCTGCTCATGAGCAGCAATAGAATACAGGAAACTTCAAATATGGCAGGCTAAATAAGAAAGTTCAGGCAAGGAAAGTAAAATGTTGTGAAGGAGACAGAGTGACATACAAAGTGAAATCTAGGTTAAGTGAGAAGACTGTCAGAGACCAGGCCTCATGTACTGTATGTCACGGAAACGAGATGCTGTTCTCTCCCCCAGAAGATCAAAAGAGATGTGCGGGGCTCTCTGAAGAGACAGAACTTTTTCCTCTTTCCTCTCTGTTCTGTGGCAAATTACAGTTTTTAAAAAGAAGAAAAAAATGTGATCCATCAAAAAACACCAGAGCATGGCCATGAGACCTCCTTTTTATAAAAACCTGTAGTTGTAAGCCACAAATATACAGAACTATAGCTGGATCAAAGTGCTCCATTTCCAGGACCTCGCTCTTGTAAACTGGACTTCATAGGTTAATTTTCTTTAAAGTTAAATAGTTTTAATTGTGAATCAGAACAAGTTTTTCTCTATATGCATTATATTTGCTCTGTATTTTTTTCATAGTAGATACATGAACTAATATATTTTGACTTTGTGTGAAATACTACCAACTCACAACAGAACCTGCTGTTTTTAATTCACACCTGCCCCAACAGATGATTACAGATGACTTGCCTTCAGAGCAATCCATCTGACTGAACATCAGAGCAACACAATTATTACAAACATGCACAACATCTTGTACACACAAAGCACAATTTGACATTTTGACCTTGTGACATCTTTGTACTATAATACACGTCTCCTCTATTGGAGCATAAAACAATTTAGACAACAGCCTCTTTAAACCACTGAATACATTGTAAAGGTAAATATAATTCAGATGAGGAATTTTGTCAATGTGATGTAAACAAGATTAGTTCTCTTCACATAATTCATAAATGAACTATTATGGTTTGTGCAAGGAACTCAAAGGCAGGACGCGCTGGAGTTCAGTGTTTGTGATTTTAATGAACACATTCTAATTTACAATCCGTGAGTATTTGCAGTAACTCAGAAAGATAAACAGCTACAAACAATGGAAGTTTTGAGTTTGATTTCCTTGCAGGTTAAAGTCCAGTTACCACCAAGCAAGCAAAGCTTCATTATTAAAAGAGCTGAGTTACATTACTGTATTTGTGTGGTCCAACAATACAGGAAAACTGGGGTTATATACTCTTGATAACTGTAGATGAACATCAGGTGGTTCAACACCTGAGAGAATGGCGAGACCATAACACAAGCATGATCTGATTCTCAGTAATATACGCACAAAAAATAAAATTATAATTTACAATTAGATACACAACATATATGACATATTATTGGATTTAGAGATTTTATGCTCTGGTGTTATTTTTTTAATGTACGTTGCTGATTTTTTGATCCTTTATGTTTTGAGCACTATTGGTAGCTGCAAGTTACATCTGCTTGTTTGTAATACTACCATTTCTCAGCTCAAAATAGATATGTGGGAATTTGATTTTTTTTTTTTACTACTTATACGATCAGGATTAGCTGAAAATTTATTGTAAATCTCAAGTAATAGTTAGATTTACAATTATTAAAAATGTCATGACCCTTAAAAACTACATTTATATTGCTCTAATTGTGGCTGAGGTGTTATTGGATGCCTCTTTAAATAGCGAATCTTTTTCTCGTGCCATTATCTCTCTCCCTCTCTTCCTATCTCCCTCGCTCTGCCCGCAGTCTGTGTGTGTGTGTGTGTGTGTGTGTGCTGAATTTTCCTCCAGGTTGAGAAACATGTGAGTTCATATTGTTCCCATATAACTGTTGTATAATTCATGTATTTACAGAATATGTATTCAGTTCCAAACATCCAATAAATCTTCATAATGCACACACATTCATAAAATGATTTCCCAGTATTTCCCCACACATCCATTAAAACATAATCTATGTGTCCATGGACAGACTTCTGTCCCGAAGTTTGACATTTAATAACAGTTTAAGTATTCATTTATGTGGAGGAGCACAAAGGACTCAGAGTGAAATCACTGAAGAAAGAAATCCATGAGGGTGGTTTCGTACTGGTGTAATTATTTCTCTTCAGCTTGCGTTTGAAAGAAAATCCCACAAACAAAATACCTGGTTTTTTTTATAAATAAATATGCAGAGGCATTACAAAGTTTCCACCAGGGAATTGCTGCCTTTTCCTGCCTCCATTGCGGCACAACAGGGCCCTATCCTGACACCTCCAGAGCAGCACAAAGTAAAGGTAATTAAAAAACAGTCGCCTCAGCCCCACCCATCCGTAAACATTGCAGACTGCAACCATTGTGCCACATTAATATGCAAATTGGAGAAAGGGCTGCAATCAGGGTGCTTTACTGATCCAGTTATTAAATCAAATTTCCCCCAAACAGGCATCAGGAGCTGCTGAGGTAGTGAATGGGTTTTCCCTCTTTCTGCGCATAGTAATGAGCCTTTATCAATTTTACATTCATCACGGGGGTAGGGGAGATGGAGAAGGCGGTGCATGATGGCACCACCTCCCCTGTGGCAGGCCACCTCGCTCTGCAGTGGCAGTCATTCGCAGGGTAGTCCATCAGTACAGCAGCCATTGGACACAAGGGTACCAGGATCATCATATCATCTTGCCTCTCTCTCCTCTCAGTTCTTCTGGGACCGCATGCACAGCTACACACCGAGATGACATGATCGAATTTTTCAATGGCATCAACAGGTGATGTTACACAGCAGCCAGAATGCTGCAGTCTCCAAGGAACTGCAGTGTCAAACCACTAAATTTGCTGGTGATTGTAGCAGACTGCAATTCGGTGTGAATTACAAACAAATACACCGTGTGAGTTGAACACAGCATGTGAATGGACACTGACACAAAAAGTAGTCTCACTGGTGAGGCAGTGACACTTTGCTAGAGAAAATGAAGATGACAGGTTACTGTTGTTTCTTATGGCAAATGTGCACACACTGATAAAATGATCTTCCTTCAAACTCGTCTTCCTCAATATAAAAACACTGGCTTACAACAATCAAATCAGCGAAGATGAGAGCAGGTGAAATGACGGCTTCCTCCTGGGAGACGTGTGGGAACAATTGGATTGTTTCTCTTACGTGCCTTCTTTTATTTGTATCTGAAGTGACCTTGGGCAAAGACTAGAGTATGGGGACATTAGCAAACCAGCAAGTATTGTTATAGCAATTACTAGGAAATCACTGGGCCACGGGGAGCAATTATGTGCTTTGTGTTTACAATCCAGCATAGGAGAGCAATGGGAGAAAAAAATGAAGAAGAGCAGGCACTGAAAAAATTGGGCTGTGGGCAAGTAGGAAAGCAAGAGCGCAGAATGAGGTAATAAAAAAGCAGTGTGCAGTGGCAGAAATGGGAGGAAGTTGGCAGTCAGGTGTGTGAGAGGATGGCGAGGAGGAAAGAAGAGGTATTTGAATGGTAGTGAAGTGGACACAGTGAAGTGTAAGTGTAACAACAGTAAGAGAGAAAAGTGGAGGGACAAAATAGCAAGTGACTCTAGAGTTTCTAGAGCCTGTGATAGCTTGGATTTCTTATACAGCATCTTGGTCCTTTGAGGCATAAATTTCAACTGTTTCTGTGTCACCATTGTAGCTGCGTACACTGCCAGATGTGAGCGGTAACGAGCTGGCCTGGCGACATGGTCAGGCTGAGTCTGGGGTTTGACTGATAAGAATGAGGGGGAGGAGGTCACTGAGCTCACTGTATTGAGACATAACCGCCGGTCAATTCAATTTCCTTAAGGACACAGGAGTCCAAGCTGCAATCAGAACATTTCATATCACAGCCAGGCTCCTCTTGCCCTTTCCCACAATCTCAGCAGAGAGGAGTTGGAGAAAGGAAGAATAATGATAGAGGGAAAGAAAGAAAATAGGGGAAAAGTGTCAGAAGATAATTGTCGGGATGGGTGGGAAGTTTAGAGGTTACTGCAGTGGCCCAGAAAATCTTAATTTCCTGTCAGCGTTATTCTAACCAGTTATTAAGCTCTAGCTGATCTCAAGAGGAAACGAAGGGAGGAACATCAGAGAACACGTTCACAAACAAATTCAGTAAAGCCTGAGTGCTCAGACAAAAAGGCTAACACTGTCGGGATGTCGGGATCTGTAAAAGAGAAGAATCGGTCTCTCCCCAGCGCTTTAATCTTTCATATCAGTGTGTGCTTGACTTTCCGAGGAGAGGAGGAGCAGTATACATACAGGCCACCCAGAGGATCAAACAGCATGCTGACTGCAACAGAGGATTCTGCAACAAAGACACCAAACCACCCTCAGATGCAGATAAAGAAAGAGTGGAGGATGACTAGGAAGAGCTGAGGCAAGGACGACGTATACAAAGCAGAAATCTAAAATTGACTGGAGACTTTTAGGATGCCTGTGGACACCCACAGACCTGAAACAAAATCAAAGATGTAAAGTTTACATCATCTGCCTACTTAAAAACATGACCAAAATGTAGCCTTGTTTAAACTCCCAATTTTAGACAAACTTCACTTGAAATCTTTCAAATGGTCAAGCCTTTTTGTACTGATTCAGATGGTGTAATGAACCTTAGGACTAGGGCAGGGCAATATAGCCAAAAATATTTATCACGATATATATTTGAAAATTTGCGATAACGATATAACTGACGATATAATTAACGCGAGACAAAATACTTTAAAACTCCACAACTTTATTAGTGCAAAAAAAAAAAATCCCCCATCGATGTATTTTCACTTAAACAAGCAGCTGGTTTTTTATGTGCATTAAAGTTATATAAAACATTTACAGTGCAAATGCAAATTCCTTGCTGACAGTTTAACCAAAAGGCATTTCCAGTGGAAATTGGCCGACATATCCTCAGCATAACCATGTATAATATCCAAAACTTAAAAAGAGGTTATACACACACACACAATACGGTAATATTATGTTGAAGCACAGTACATATTACTTTGCGAGGCTCTTGACTCTGGTAGCCGTAATGCTCCAACAATCCATCAAGCGGTGCGACTTTGTAGCTTAGCAAAGTCGTACTAAAATATTTTTTGACAGATTTTTGAGCACCGTGTACCACATAAAATCGGTTCGGTAATAACGATGGATATGTGCTTTGGTGTGAATCTGATGGACGAAAGCCAAACCAGTTCCACACCACTGAAGTTGCACCATTTTTATAAACCAATTCTGGTTCATCTGTTTCATTTAACAATCTGCTTTCGCCCTTCTCATTCTCCGTCGTCGCCATGCTTTTTCCGCCATGTGCGTATGAAAACAAAGGCAGTGCACACGCTTGTTTTGCCCATATTCTATCGCAATATTTCATTTTCTTATCATTGCCTAACATTATACCGGTATTACCGTGAACGGTATGATATGGCCCAGCCCTGCTTAGGACCACATTGCTATATGGGGTAACATTATGACTCATTTAAGCAGGGCTGAAGCAAAGAATCAGGATCATATCTCTCTAAACAATGAAGATCTTGAAAAAAATTGATTCGTAATTGATTCACAGCAGAAAATGAAGTGTCTGAGTGTTGATTTGCTGACAACAAGAAAACCCAAGTCCGTACTGTGCCTGAACAATCACATACCATCACATATTAAAATTATGTGAGAGTTGATATTTAGTGAACAAGGGAAAATGACATAGTGTGCCCTTATTTTTCAATTATCTCAGTCTTATAGTAGTTTGTCTAACTGTATTTGCATAGATTAAATGGTGTGTGGGGGTGTGTGTATGTGTTTGTGTAAGAGGTAGGAAAAGAGGTTTGACTGGATTAAGATTAAACCAGTTTGCTGTTACAATGGGCATTGTGTAAACATTTAAAAAAGAGAAATAACTTAATAAATACAACTGTTAGCTTTATCTCAATATTAGATGCTGTATTTGTATTTTTTGTCTGAGGAAAAATAATAGATGCTTAGGAGTCACGTTAACCCCTGTAGTCACTGGACTTACACCTCTGAAAACACTGAGTATGTGACCACCATTGAAATCGGTTTGTCAACAGTGAATCGTTTTAATTGACACTGGAAGTTTTCCTTTTCCGCCAAAAGTTTTTTGTTTTGTTTTGTTTTTATCATTATTACAAACTGCATTAACCCAGACAGAAAAAAGAGCAAACAACAGAGAAAAAAACAACAAAGCAATCCAAACATTACAATCCACATCCACAAGTACAGGAAACAAAATACCCAGGCTCGCATAACAAAATCCCCATGTCAACTCAAAAGATACAACAAACCAAACCCAGTATGTTTTAGAGCAAAAATTACTCTGATTGACATTCTGTTAGATAAAAATCTTTTACAAAACTGAAAAGAGTCCCCAGACTTTTCCAGATGCCACTGTTTGTCTCCCTCTGAAACTGGAGGTTTTTTTATTAGCTGTATGTTATATAACCTTTTCACATTTTTGTGTTTTTACTTCTGTCCTAAAAGGATAGCTACAGCAACCCTGCAACTAATGACCAATGATTCAGTAGACAGCTTTCCAACATTAGGTAATTAGCTCTGTTTAGCAAAGAACATCTTTACTGTTCCTCCAAATGGCAGGATTATGAACCCATTTAGACTGAATATACATAAATCATTGTTAGGGAAGAGCTTCTCACCAGTCACTATTCATTTGCTTGATAATGTAAATATCTAATCAGTCAATCACATAGAAGTAACTCAGTGCATTAAGGCATCTATAAATGGTCAAAATAACCTGCTAAAGTTAAATCCCAGCATCAGAAATGGGAAGAAATTGGTTCTTGGTGCAAGGCAGGCTGGTCCGAATATTTCTGAAATATTTCTAAAAGGTCACAACTTATGCATAAAGTACATCAAACCATAAAGAACATAAAGAACATAAAAGCATGGATCTGTCTGGTCTTGTATCAACAGTTCAAGCTTCTGGTGGTTTTATGGTACTTCCAGAGGATAACAAGCACATCACACAGCTCAAATCATCTCAAACTGGTGTCTTGACACCATAACAATGAGTACACTGTACTCAAATGGCCTCGACAGTTACCAGATATAAATGTTATTCTGTAGTTTACAAACCAAAAGTTTGTTGAACTTTGAAGGGTAGTAGAGAAAATGGGTTCACACAAGTGGGTGGCTGAAATTATAGATGCATTAAAGAAACCAGATGCTGACAGAAGTATAAACAAGCGCTTTGTTGCAACAGCAAATTCATCAGCACGGAAAATGCAGAGCAAAGAGGAGAGGGATGAAGAGGTTGTGATGAGCAGCTGAGCAAAAGAAGAGCGGCTGATGAAATGATTAGAGTGTTTTGAAGTAGAAAAAGACAAGATATGGGCTCATTATCAAGAGCCATGGAGCCAAATGCAATCACTGAGAATGTCTGCTTATTTACATTTATTCAAAAACTCAGCCTCTAGTGGTAAAAATCTGTAACAACATCAGTTGTTTCAGAATCATTTCCTCTCAAACATGTATTTTTTGTGCTGAAATGTACGTGGAACGTCTACCAACCTTCAGGACAGGCGTTCACTATGCAGATGACAAAAGGTTCAAAATTAGTCTTTTTAGATATTTCCCACTGATATACAGTTCTACAACTAACTAATAATTCTACTTCGAACTATGTAGGACACCAAATGATTACAACTATGCAGTGCAATGTATTGCTAGTTGTTGCCACAGGAAAAAAAAACTGAGGGAAAGACAGAGAGATGAGCAAGATTCAAGACAGCCAACTCTAATATTGTTTCACTGAAGAGAATCTCTTGAGTTTTATTACCAGACTTCAACAGCAGCTGAACTGCAAGGAGGCAAACATGCTGTACATTTTTTATCTGCTTCTATTTCACCCCATACCCCATCCTCTTTGCTCTCTTTGTCATCTTTTTTTTCCTCCCATATACAGTATGTGACATCTAACACGCTATTTCATCCCTACTTGGCAAGCCCTCTGACTGAGTGCCTTATTTGCTCTCTAATGTTGTCAGGAATGCAGCAACCCTTCCTCGGGTCATTGCTTGAGGTTGAACTTGTATCTTACTGCCTGACAGAAGGAAAGGAAGGCCAAATGGAAAGTAAAGAAAGGAACGGGGCTCTTTCATGCTCAATAGGAGGGGAGAATAGAGACAGAGAGAATGCAGAAGCAGAGCAAGGGGGTTGAGCAGGGATGGGTGGGTTGTGGGGGTTCACAGAAGAAGAGCTGCAATACTGAGGTTTTTAGCCAGAGAAAAGAGACAGCCAGTCTGTGAATACACAGCACTACCACAGTGGGTTCCCCACTCTTTTACAACCTTCCATCAGACTAAAATTTGGTACCTGACAGCAGCTGACAGCTTCTACAGCAGGAGGCAATACAGAAGACCACATGGCACATGCTGTTTATGCAGGTCTCTTGCATATGTATTGCATGTGCACATCCATGCATGAAATAGGGTTTATAGCTGCTGACGGGACTAGAGCTATCTGCAAACGTGATGTATAATTAGGACTTTATTTGCATCAAGCTTTATTTGATTTGAATTTCAAACTGACCCACACACACGACAGTAGTTCATATTGTGACTGCTTGTTTATGTGTTTGCCTTTTTCATGATTCAAGAGAATCATTGTGTGAGAACAATCAAACTTCACAATATGCTCTAGTTGCCATATCAAAGAAAAAACCCTCAACCTCTATTGTGAGGGTATTTGTGAGTGTTTGTTGCAGCCATAGTCCACTTGTTCCCTTGAGCCTGGATTATACCTCCAGCATCTTAGAGTGCATTAGTGTCAGGTCCAAGTCACATAAATTTTATGATCAGACCGTGAGCATGAGGTACTAGTGGACATATTGCATGCCTGCCTGTTTTTTGTGACCGCACTTGTCCAGGACTGAGGATTTAGATTACAATACCTTAGCTTCACATGCACGACAGATAGCCGACATCAAAAATGTCTAACCTGAATTACAAGGCTGTCTTTTTGTCTGTGTAGATTCTCAGTCATCCAGGTCATAGTAGCCTAAGGGGTTTGGAAAGAAAGCGACTGGACTTCTTAAAGTTTCTTAGAGATGTTTCACCTCTCACCCAAGAAGCTTGTTCACTTTTAAAACCAAATGGTGGCAAGTCATAGTTATTTAAACTCTAGTGCGGGTTCCCTTAAGAGGGTCGTTGACCCTCTATCTTTGCTAATTTTCTATAAATTTTTAACTTGAAGATGTCAAATTGTGATTGCCTCGGGGTCTTTAAATTATTAGCAGCAATACAATACAAATAGATAAATACTCAATTTGTAAATTGTTAAACTTCTGATAACTCTACTAGGTTTACATGAAATGATCAATAGATCAAATGCCACAGAGTTATACCACCACAGGCTAAAGACAGAAAAGTCTTCAACGACAACTGAAAGGTTAATTTTGCTGACTCACTGGTTATTTCAGACTCTCATGCCCGTGGGGCTGTGCATAACTTCTAATAGCCTGGAGGTTTGCTTGACAAGGATTTGGAGCTAATTAGTGCTATGTTTATTGGCAGTTTGCATCAGAAACTATTCAATAAACTGCATTTTTCAGACAGTTTTGAGAGTTACTGCAGACAGTGAAGTTTAGATAAAGCTTATAAAGTCTAGCTGCTCTTGACAGTTTTCTTGTTTGACATTTTTTGTCCACAGCTGGTATTCTCAGTCTGTATCTTTGGCTGGCTTTTCCTGTGACTGACAGACAGACAGACAGATAGATTAAAGCAACTCCATTAAAAAAACATTCAGTCATAACCATAAATAAAATATAATCTAAATAATCTAAATAATCTGAGCAGGGCAGGGATAGCTCAGTAGGCAGAGTGTTCGCCCCATGATCGGAAAGTTGGGAGTTTAAATCCACCGAATGGCTATCCTCAGGTACCCTTGAGCAAGGTACCGTCTCTACACACTGCTCCCCAGGCGCTGGATAGGTAGTTGCCTACTACTTCAATGAGTGAATAGGTTAAACGCAGAGGACTAAGCAATTTCCTACAGGAATAAATTAAACATTATTATTATGAAAAATTGAGATAAAAAAAAAAAAAAAAAACAGGATGAAGAGAATAAAAAAAATTGGAGCAGGAGGGCAAATGTGTACAGGTGACTGATTTTTTTTTTTAGTGGGGGGGAGAGTCCATTGCATGTGTGACCTCTAGACTCATGAGATGGTTGTCTGTGAAGGTTCTCAGTTATCCAGAACCTTCACGTTTCTGGAGGCACAACGTAGATAAGCCACCTTCACAGGACAAGACTCGGCTGCCATCTGCATCTAAAAGACAAAGGTCACTCTTTCGAGAATGCCAACGTTTGCATTTTGGACAGAGAAGATAGATGGTTTGAAAGAGGAGTGAAAGAAGCCATCAATGTCCACTGAGAATGACCTTTGAAAAGAGGCGGTGGTTTACGACACCAAGTGTCGGCCATCTATAACCCAGTTTTGAGATCCCTTCCCAGACACCATAACAGCCACTCACACCCTGGGCCATTTGACCTCAGTATATCACATGATAAGGTGGGGCTAGGTTTCACAATGGGTTCCCCCGAAACTTTGGCTGATTGTGACCCACACCCGTTTTCACACCTTGCCTTGTGTGATTAGGTAGGGGATCAATAGGAGGATCTTGGGGTCACTCCCATAGGGACTCTTCACCAATTGCTCATAGAACTGAAGAAGCTTCATGAGAATTGAAACATCTTCAAGGAAACTTGGGCTTGTTCTTGTTAGCATCCATGAGCTGGACATTCTTGGAGTAGCCAGTGATGTTCCACACTCCCCTCACACCTCTCTGCTGTTATTCTTCTACAGCTCACACTCCATTTTAGCCTGCATCAGACTCTCACTAAGTTCCTGTTGCATACACCTGAGGTTCTACTTGTCCCCCTCCTTGAATGGTTGATATTTCTGTTTAAGCAGTTCCTTAATGTTACTGGTGACCAGGGTTTATTATTGGTCACTAGTAACACAGACTAACTCTACAGACTGGATCCAGAGAGTCTCTGTAGAGCTAGTTTGTCACATCCAGGCTCAAAGGATTTGACAAGGAGGAGGGAGACCACACAGAGACTTGGGAGGCTAGGAGATATTTTAATGGAATAAAGGAAATAAACCCAAAAACAGATCGAGTGGTATGACTGCCATGGCTGAATGCACCATACCAGGACAAAACGAAATGCTTGATCAGTCAAGCAGTATACACAAGAGTAAGGAGCAACAAAAGGAGCCAGCAGAGATTCATTCGGGCCTGGCCTGCTCAGGTGTGCTGCATCTGAATTTGGGTCAGCTCCACCTACTAGACACCTGAAAGAGAGACAACAAAGTCAGCCCTATCATCACCCCCCCAAACTCATAGAACAGCGTTCTTACCCTGAGCCAAAGCGAAGTTAATTTAGTCCATGATAGTGTTCACCCAGCTATCAGTGTCGACATTTATGTTTTCATCCTGTGGCTCCAGCAGTCTGTGCACTTGAAACAGTCCCTGAGAGACTTGCTGGTCTCAGGAGATCATTTCCTGAATGAGCGGGTGATAACAGGAACCTCATTACACAGGGTTTATATGTGGGCTGGAAAAAAATCTGACTGTGATCTGATCTGCCAAGTGGTGGTAAAGCAGAGGCACAGTAAGCATCCTTCACATTAGCATAAAAAAACATCAAATGTCTTAATTTCTCTTGTGACATACTGTGCAAATACAGTCAGATGGCAGATGAGAGTGGTGTTATGGTGGTCTGGACTGTTGCAACGGTGTAATTTCACATTGAATTACATCATGTCCTATACTTTACTAGTCCCTAAGAACCCCAAAGCGCTTTACACATCCAGTCATCCACCCATTCACACACTGGTGATGGCAAGCTACATTGGAGCCACCCTGGGGCGCACACCTTTTCACACCTTGCCTTGTGTGATTAGGTAGGGGATCAATAGGAGGATCTTGGGGTCACTGACAGAAGCAAGGCTGCCAGACACTGGCGCCACCGGGCCCTCTGACCACCACCAGCAAGCAACGGGTGAAGTGTCTTGCCCAAGGACACAACGACCGAAACTGTCCAAGGCGGGGCTCGAACCAGCAACCTTCTGATTACAAGGCGAACTCCCAACTCTTGAGCCACGGTCGATCATATCCCACCACATATCTGGTCCTTTACTGAGACAGAAGATCATCCCATATGCACACTAAGCTTTGCACATCACAATACTTGAAAATTGCACTCCAAAGCTGCGCACTGTCTCAGGAGCTATTTGGACCTCTCAGTACAGCACACAATCTAATTCTCACAGACGGGATTCTCAGCCTGCTTTGTTGGTTGGCTTTTCCCATGCTGTGTCACAAATCTTACACATTTTTCTTTCTGTCTTCTCCAGATTAATAATGTTTCTAATATTGAACAGGAGAAGTCACTTAAATTTTTATTATCCTATATTACATATAGCCTTTGCAGTAAACTTCTGTGGAAGTACCTGCATTTTTTATTTCATCCATATATTCTTTTGCCCTTGTTAATTTGTATAAATACTGTATATAGTGGGAATGTGTCACATCTACATCAAAGAGGAAATACAAGCAATCTGTGTGATGCTGACAGCTAAATGTGAATGGGGAGCTATCATGATGAGTGAGAGATTGAGGTCATCCTGCATCCTGCATCCTGATCTTTGTTGAGGTCTTTCCAAAGGCTGTCACTTCATAAAGTGAAACAAGCTATTTAATCACCACTCTCCCACGCACATTTAAAAAAGAGGTGACATTACTGGGACAGACATCATAGAAAACAAAAATGTTCTTGACTACTCCCATAAAGCACAATGAGGTGAAAAAAACAATCTTGTATTTGACCTCTGAACATCATTTGTCGTTAAGAGAGAAGATTGTACACTCTATGCATTTACAATTTAAATCTGACTAGGCAAAGAAAATCTCATTCAGTATGACAGGACTACTGGGGATTTTTCATTTGCTTTTTGCAGTATTTTCCAGCTAAAAACAGCACTACACACTTCACATAACAATTCGCCACACTATACCAACAAAAACTTTATGAGTGTACCACTACTGTCTCAGATTTCCAATTATAGACTGTGCTTTTGATTAACACCAAGACTTTAAATAGGTTTTGCCCTACTTTCTCTACATATAACAGTGTTGCTTACATATATATGCAAGAACACACTGATCCTGACAAAACAGCATCCCCACTAACAAGGGATAAAGTTATTCCGTGCTACTGCAGGTAATGTTTATATCCAATAAAACACAATCTTTGTCGAGAATCTGTATGACTTTGTTAAGATAATACTAATAAAAATTCTATTTCTTTGACACGTACCTTAAAAAACAGTAGAAGAAAGAATAAGTGGCCAAAAAAGTTCAAGTCACATCATCACAAAATGGCTTTTTGCAAATTATTTGGGCTTTACTTTTAAAAATCCACTTTTCTGTGGTATTGAATGCAGTTAAAGTGAATGAAAATAATGGAGAAAGTTAAAATAAGGCATTCTACACCTGTCAAGACAGGTTGCACCTAATCTTACATTTTCCACAAACCCTGCCTGTACTGAGATATATAAAAAAGGTATACTATCTCTGCAAATGTAAAATAAAAGCTACAAAGAATATTCTTGGCAATGAAGCAGAACACAGACCACTTACCCAGCTTTCGGGGCATTTTGTTAAAAATTAAACTAGACATATATATCTATAATTGGGCTCTAGATCCCTTTTTGTTTGAAAGTACTATACTGCCAGACTCTCACTGAGTCAATTTGTGTGGGTATCAGCTGTGGTGTCAACAGGGAATAAAATGATAATGAAGCAAAAATACACCTGAGTGTTCAAACAAGAACCTCCAGGCAGCTAATATGGATATGTGATGTTAAGCTTCCATTTTATCTCATCTTAGCTTTTATAACGCCTGCTTCAACAGCGTCTACAAGATAATTTGGCAGACAAATATTGTTTGCTGTCGTTCCACGGAGGCTCATTTAAATTTCAATTTGGTGGCAACAGGAAGGAGGGAGAGAAGGATAAATGTAAGGTAGCAAGGGGCGAGGCAGCAAACGGTCCAATCACTCATAGATTACAGTCATTTGTCTCAGTCAGATGGGCATCGGTTCAATTGTTCTTTAACTGTTTCCTTTGACGCAGAGCAAGTATCGATTTATTTCTGTTTACACAATAAAAAAAGTTCTCCCACAAATGAATTCTATATATACATATATGTTCTGACTCTGTCAGAACTGATAAATGTGATGAACTGATAAATGTGATTCTTGAAGAGTTACAAAAACCGGCAAGCACAAAGACACAGATCTGGCCTCAAATAGTTCAAGATTGCAACACTCACCCTGTCGCACTGAAATGACAGCATTTGACAAGTGGTCATGTCAAAACGCGCCGACCTCTTGGGTTTTACAGAAGCTGTCAAAGTCATTCAAAAAGAAAAAGAAAAAACCCCAACAACAAAAACACAGCTTTTCCCATTTCAGTAGGTATTGTGGGAACAAATAAAAGGTAAACAAAGGATGAAAAAGCAACAAAAAGGATTTGGGCTCCCTGGAGCTGGCTAAGCGCTGCTGCTACAAGGATTGTCGTAGAGTAGGGCGAAGAGGGAGGCTGCTTTTTTTGTTTTGTTTTGGGGTTTTTTATTATGCATACTAACAAAAGAAAGAACAAGGAAAGGAGAGTTTATAAAAGAGTTGTGTAACTGCGTGCTGCAATTGTGCACAAAGTTTGTATTTGTTTGCGTGAAACATTGTGTGTACATGTGAGTATGCATTAGCATGAGGTGTGTATATATGCACCTAAATGGGTACGGGAATGAATGAGGAATCAGAGCAGAGGGAGAAAGCCAGGAGAAAAGAATTGCTGTAAATTAACTGTGAGAGCCAGCTAAATTGCTGACTCATATGGTGCCCAATTACACTGCAGGAAGGCTTGGTAACTGCCTTGGTCTGGGCTGCTGGTTAGGCTTTTCACAGAAATTTGTTATTTTGAGGATATTTGATGTCCTCTTCCCTAAAACAGCTACTGCAAATACAGAGCATGCTTATTGTGATACTGTGTAACAAAAAGAAAACAAACAAACAAAAAACCCCCCAAAAAAACTGATAACAGAAGTACAAAAAATGGACTTAAGTAAAACAATATATTATATTTTTACCATATATAGTTATATATACTAGTGCTATAAACAAGCACATTTTTTGAGATTGGCAAGTCTGATACAAAAACAGCCAACACTACAGAAACTAATTGAAAATAAACTGAATTAAAAAACAAAAAAAGTTAAACAAAAGATTTTCTAACTCATTTTCTGACTAATTTCAAAAGTTTTGCTCATGCTTGCCTGCCATGTTTGTCTACAATCCTGTTTGGTTGTTTGGACTTGTCATATAGTATGAAAGTAAAAAAAAACAAAAACAAAAACAAAGCTATTAATGCAGCAATCTATACGGAAATGTTAAAGAATCCTTTTTTCATTGTAAAGAAAGGTCTGGCGTTCTCTCCAGAGACATCTGTACAGCTGAACAAATAGGTGTTTGTTCACACCTGTAGGGAAATGCAAGCATTTCTGGTTTTCTTCTATAATGGTACTATAACTCCAGGGGAATCAGGAGGGGGTGTGCATACATATAAATATATAAATCACTGTTATGTTTGAAATTGTAAATAGCACTTCAAAATTCTCAATTAGTGCCAGCTCCAAGCAACATGTAATTGGGTTTTGGAAGAGAACATAAAATACAAATATGGGGATTAGGTGTTATCAAAATAATAGATTGTATTGAAGCACAGAAATTCTATTTCAAGGTTTGGGGTTGACTGGATAAAAATATGGATATTATATGAACACACTATGGTCCAGGCAACAAAATAACATCGAGCGCAAAAGCTGAGTTGGAGTAAATTGCCATGGTAATAATGCTGCATTATAAGTCAAGCTGTAAAATTGGGCAACAGCCTCCACATATTGTCAGTGCAGTCAGATAACCGGGCTGTGGGCAGCCACCTAAGATGGAGACGAGTGTAATCTGTTGAATGAGACAGAGCTTTAAAATAAAACTCATTTCTTTCCCCTTGGCATTCTGCTTTGTCTGCAAAAATGAGGATTTGCAGTGACTTCTCCGACACTCAGGGCCACTGGTGAATGAAAAGAGTTATTATTCACATCAGAGTATAGTCTACACACCCACACACACACACACACACAGGCATACACAGGAAGACACATTCACCATCGTAGAGGGGTCCTTTTGCTGTTCTTGCTTATCCCTTTCTATTCTCCTTATTGGTCCTTTATGACTCCCTGGGCTGTGTGCTTACAAGGGGTACAGCTCCCCTTACAGCCCCTGTATTTTCAGAAGACCCATAATGACAATTTTAAAAAGAAAACAAACCAAAACCAAAAAAGAAAAAAAAAAGCAATAACTCCAGACATGACGGAAGCAGGAATGAAATGAACACAATGAATAACAAAATGAGGTCACAGTAATTCGAATTTAAAAGTAGGTTGGCCAAATAAACTGCTGCTTAGTGTCTGCTCACTCAGGTTATAAAAAATATTACCAAAGTGTAAAGACCAAGTGTTTTTCCAATAATTATGTCTAAAATTACTTTAGGATGTTCATTATTATACTCAGATTGTATCTGGGCAAGATGATTTCAGGACAATTTTATATATAAGTCGTTTATAAAATGCACTGTGAACTTTTAAATTCATCAGTTACTTACTTATAAATTTCACTCAATTAAGATGAGAAATATAGTGAAAAGCTATGCGGGGCTTTCTTTTGAAATTCACAAGCCAAAGAGATTTACCAGCGCAATCCAATACATTTTCCAAAATAACAAGTGCACTTCATTTGTGCAGCATAATTACAGAGTGTAGAATCCATTAATATTCTATACAGATTATTCACTAATCACCAGTCACCAGTTACCTAAATCATCTAAAGCTATATGGGATTTAAACTAAATTAGAGAAGGCCTATTACATGTAATTAACTTGAAATATGCTCAGTTATTTCTAGACATTACCACATATTTTCCGACACTGAAAACAATTGTAATGACCTCTATAGGGGTTTTTTTGTATTTAAGATGTGAAATTATGCTTTTTGCAGACATTTTCTAATTTTCTCATGTCTACCTCTGCCAGTACGTGTCTTCTTCAACTGAAGAGGATAAAAAGAAAATGCTTATAACCTCAAAAAATGAAAAGAATAAAAACATGCTCTCTGTTTCAAGAAAAAGCTGTTCGCATGCATGTGCGTGTCTGTTCACGCACGTGTATGTATCTGGGGAAAAAGATGAGAATAATAGAAGAAAATATGGACTTTGAACGAAGAGAGCATGAAAAAGAGGGAATTTTGATCACCAACTGATATGATCTGGCTTATGCATTATGAATGATGCAGAGGAGGGTGACTGGCTCTCCAAACCATCTGCAAAAGTAGCAACAGTTAAGAAACTGAGGGGATGAAGAGATGAATTTGCATATGGGTTTATGGATTAATTCAAGGGATAGGCAGCAGTTACTTTCAGTAGGGGGTTGTTTAATTAATGTCAAGAGGTTTTTCAGATGTGCTACAATGATTCACCTAATTTCAGTTGGACCATTAAGACAGCAGTCCAAACTCTCCGGGGAGTCAGACCACCCCCTACTCCATATCATGGATATTTTGAGTGAGAACAGGGAAAAGTAGCATCACCACGGAAACCACAGATAGCGCAGATGAAACATATTACCATGGGAACTGAAAACTATGTAATTATGCAAAAATGTAGCAGATTAAACATATGATCAGTTTAAGAAAGTAAAGTTTTAATATGGCACAATTTCTAGACATGTTTTAGGGTATCTTTCCCCCTCCTTGCATTACCATTGTTATCGCAATGCATCCTGTTTGACATCCATAAGGTGCAAATGCGGGAGATAAAATGATGTATGTGGTATGGAACGGCAAGCAACTGCAGCGAAGCAGAAACTAGAATGTGTGCGTGTGTGTTTGTGTGTCTGCAATAAAAGAGAGAGAGTGGAAGGAAAAGTATGGGAGAGAAAAATACTGCACCCTCTTTGTCATAACATGATGGACCTTGCTGGAAACAGAAACTGACAGCAGTGTTTAATTTCCTTGCAATATCGGAAAATTGAATGCAGTAGATAAACACTGACACGGCTTTACATCAACACTAAATGCTTATGATTAACCATCAGATCCTGCAAAAATATTCAATCATAATTCAAGCAAAACTTTTTAAAAACTAGAACACGATGTATATTATTCTATATTTGAATGAATAGGAATAAATAATAAATAATGAATGAATGACAAAAAATGGTCTGCTAATGTTTGTTTCATTTCTTTGTTGCCATCCACATGGCAATAAAGAAATGACAATAATTAATAGATAAATAATAATCATACATGGATAGACTGTTCAATTAGTTGCCTCTGAACACTAAATTATAACATAAAGAGAGTGACTCCCTGAATGGAGACCTTCAAGCATTGGTCCTCCATCAATGCTAATTTTATTATACTAATTTCTCACCTTAAGGCAAACAGGTTTTGTTGCATTAATCTCCTGCACAATCAACCAGCCGAAAAGCGGCCACAAACTAGTATACTCTTAATACCATTCCCAAGCTAATGGAGAGAGTTGTGTGAGGAAGAGTGTCCACCGTAAAATCATTGCCAAATAAAATATGCTGGGGGCATGGACAAAGTGGGAGAACATCTTACAGCGGAAAGTAAACTGGACAAACATCATTGAGGCAAATTTCCATCATGTCCATTTCCTTGCTCAGGTTGTATATGATGCCTTACCAAGCCCAGCCAACATTCATGTGTGGGGCAAGAATGACACACCAGCATGTCCGTTATGCTCTGGAAGGGGATCCTTACAAAACTTGCTGAGTAGCTGTCCAAAGTCCCTTGCAGAAGGTCGCTAATGCTGGCGCCATGACCAGGTGGTGAAGGAGGTTGCAGAAGGTATAGGTAACCTATATGTAACGCATGCTTTGCACACTCTTGGGTTTCTCTTGATGAGCTTCATGGGGTACTCACATGAAATGGTTTTCCAACAGTCTTGAAGGAGTTCCCAGAGATGCTGAGCACTTCTTGGCCCTTTTGCCTTCCTTCTGCGCTCCATCTCATCCTAAAACATCTCGACATCTCGATGGGATGGCATGTTGCTGCAGGATGCTGTGGTAGCTGGTTCAGTGGGCCTTCAATTTTGAAAAAATCCCCAACAGTGTCACCAGCAAAGCATCCCCACACCCCACATCACACCTCCTCCAAGCTTTACAGTAGGAACCATGCTTTTCACCTTTTCTGCGCTGCACAAAGACATGGCGGTGGAACCAAAAGATCTCAAATTTGCACTCATCGGACCAAAGCACAGATTTCCATTGGTCTAATGACCATTCCTTGCATTTCTTGGTGCAAACAAATATCTTCTGCTTGTTGTTTTTCCTAAGTAGTGGTTTCTTAACAGATATTTGACCAAAAAGGCCTGATTTGCCCAGTTTCCTCTGAACAGTTGATGTAGACACGTGTCTGCTAATGGAACTCTGTGTGGCATTTATCTGGCTGTAATCTGAGGTGCTGTTAACTTGGGATTTCTGAGGCTGGTGAGTCAGATGAAGTTATCCTCAGCAGCAGAGGTGACTCTTGGTCTTCCTTTCCTGGGACGGTCCTCATGTGGCCCAGTTTCATTGTAGCACTTGATTATTTTTGAGACTGGACTTGGGGACACATCCTGAGTTTTAGCAATTTTTGACTGACTGACCTTCAGTTCTTAAAGTAATGATGGACTGTCATTTCTCTTTACTTAGTTGATTGGTTCTTGCCATAATATGAATTCTAAAAATTGTCACATAGGGCTGTCAGCTGTGTAACAACCAGACTTCTGCACAATACAACTGACTGAAGTTATACTCTGTTGAACAGAGTGTAACTATAAGTACACTTTTGAAGGACTTACTCGGCACAATTCAAACTGGAACCGGAAAAATTGTATTCGGTGATGTACTCCTACACGGGACACCTTAAGCAGCTAATCAAGTTAGCCTGGATATGCTAGGGAGCTAAACGTAGTTTCTCATGGGAAGAAAGCAATAATGAGTTTGGACTGGCTGGTTGGCCGTGTTAGAATGAGGGGGCGGAGCCCTGAGCACAACTCGACAGGTCTGCCATAGACAGACGTGGTGTCTTTGGAGCTTCCGTAGTTGGTCATGCCAAGGCGATTCCCATAGTAAAACACTGAGTGAAGTTAGAAAAAGAACTTTAATGCCAAAGTTGTCCAGAAACACAAAAAATACAGACGGTAAGAATGCAAACACTAAAATGAAGTGAGAAACCACAGAGTAAGGAAGCATGCAACCAAGAGGGAAAACAGGGACTGTGGAAAACAAGGTGCACAGTAGCACACAGTACTGAGGACATTGCACAGGGTAAGAGGAGAACTGAGGTATAACTACACAAAAAGTAATGAGGGAAGCAGAACCAGGTGGGAGCACAGCTGGAAATTATAGACATAACTAGGCAAGGGAAGTAAACACAAAGAAAAAGCAGAAAACAACAGTGTGAATAATTCAGACCCTACACAGCGTTTGATAGTTGTTTGTAATTTTATTTGCATTACACACAGATGCACTTTGCTTTAGCACCAGTGTCCCAGCACGGTCAGCTTTCAAGCTGTTTTCACACGCACGTCCTCCCTTCTGGTCTCCGATGTCACTATAAAGAAGGGAAGACCTTGTTAAATGAATCACCTCACCCTCCCTGGCACTGCCCCTTGAGCTCACTGCACCATGCCTCCTCTGCAGCTGAGCCAGGGACCACACGTCCACCACAAACAGTTAAAATAGGAAGACAGCAATTGAAGGAGGAATAAGGGTTAACTTGACTTGGAGAGAAAATAAGATCTAAACAGAAGCACATGGAAAGACAAAGGAAAACACAGATGAGACTCGAACTCTGAGGGCCACAACAAAAAGGGAACTAACTACGAGCAACTTGCATATCAACAGTAACCACAAAAATAGACACAACTTCTAAACACAGGGGATTAAACTAAAATAATCACTTGAGAATTAGCAAGTAAATACTAACTAGAACAAGTTAGTTGTGAGACATTATTGACAAGCTAAACATATACCACAAGATCGCAAGGGAGGCAATACAGAATAACCAAAGCAAGCAATTTTATGAAAGAAGAAAAAACCCAAACATATGTCCTTCTCAAGATGCAGAAGAAACATTAACTCACAAAACTCAAACCCCAAAAAGAATAAATCAATGAAAAAACAGAAAACTCTAGGTCAACAACCCTGGGACCATAACAGTCAGAGCATGTACCCCAAGATAAGAGATAAGATAAGATAAAACTTTATTAATCCCTCGGGTGGGTTCCTCTGGGAAATTCGGTTTCCAAAAGCACAGCACCGACAGAAGTTACAGAACGTGAGCAGAATATTATATATATACACATATATAAATACAGAGACATATATAAATAAAATATATGAAAGGGATAAATAGAATAAATAGGAATAAGAATACAAGGAAATTGCACATTTCAAGAATTGAAGTCTATTGCACCATTGACTATTAACAAAAGGTATTGCACAAAAAGTATTGCACAGTGAAGTGAAGAGAAGAGGCAGTACAGCTTAGTTGTCCCCCCCTCCTTTGTCCTCCTGTTTCCCCTCCCTCTCCCAGTTTGATGGCGTGTGGGACAAAGGAGTTTTTAAGTCTGTTGGTTCTTGTCTTTGGGAGAAGCAACCTGTCACTGAACAGACTCCTCTGGTTGTTTATGGCCGTGTGCAGAGGATGCCCAGCATTGTCCATAATGTCCAGCAATTTTTTTAGTGTCTTTTTCTCTGCCACTGATACCAGAGTGTCCAGCTTCATGCCGACCACAGAGCCAGCCAGCATAGAAAGTACTCCTGCGACCACTGACTGGTAAAACATCCTCAGGAGCTTCCTGCAGATGTTAAAAGACCTCAGCCTCCTGAGGAAGTACAGTCGGCTTTGGGCTTTTTTATACAGGTGCTCTGTGTTGCATGACCAGTCCAGTTTGTTGTCCACCCACAGCCCGAGGTACTTGTACTTGTTGACCACCCCCACCTCCTCCCCCTCTATCTGAACCGGCAGTGGACCTTCCCTGGACCCCCGGAAGTCCACAACCAGTTCCTTGGTTTTTGAGGTGTTGAGTTGCAGGTGGTTTGTGTGACTCCATGTGACGAAGTTCCTCACCAGACTTCTCCTCTTCCTGATTATCCCAGATACACCCCATGATGGCTGGGTCATCTGCAAACTTCTGAATAAGGCATAATTCAGACAGCACAGTTCCCTGTGGTGCTCCTGTGCTGCTGACCACAGTGTCAGACATGATGTCCTTCAGCCTGACGTACTGTGGTCTGTCAGTGAGGTAGTCTGAGATCCAAGCAACCAGGAAAAACTGCATCCGAATTAAAGGCACTGGAAAAGTCAAGAAACATGATCCTGACCGTGCCTTTTCCCCCGTCCAGGTGTAAGTGGGCTGTATGTAGGAGGTACAGGTGGGATCCTCCATTCCGACATCCGCCTTGTATGTGAACTGTAGTGGGTCCTGGGCATGTTGTACCTGTGGTTGGAGGAGGTTGAGGAAGAGCCGCTCTAGAGTCTTCATGAGTTGTTGGGTGTCAGAAGAGAAAGCTAAGACCAAGAAGAGACCCAATTTCTCTTCTGAAGTTGGATGTCAAACGAGAAAGATGAGTACGTTGGATGAAGTGCTAAAGAGTATCCCCAGGAGGGAGAGACAGAGGAAAGAGAGGAGGAAGAGGAAGAAGGAAGAAAAAGTAGAATAGTCAGGGAGATTGAAGAAAAGACAGTAGTATTGGGAAGCTAGAAAAATAGCAAAGATAGAGGTGGCAAAGGAAAAGGCTTATAGTAAGTTGTATGTGAAGCTGGACACCAAGGGAGGAGGAATGGACTATCAACTGCCTGGGCAGAGAGATTGAACTGGAAAGGATATGCAACAGGTCATGATGGTTAAGGATAGGCATGGAAGTACACTTACATAATTTTGAAGCTTGAGGAATCGAGGTGTACTGGTACCAGTTGTTAAGAACCAGCCTGATATGCAGAGCTACACTAGCTACAGACAAAGTTGATGAGCCATATGATCTGATGTGGGCAAGAATTACTGAAGCTATTTTAAGAACGGAGATGACAGCATTGTCAGGGTTTATAGACTAATAGTACTTTTTATAGTACTAAATTATGATTAGTGCTAATGTCATAAAGAAAAAAAATATCTGAAATAAAAAGTCTGTCATCATTACATTAATCAGTTGCCATCTGTTTAGCTGCTATAAATATTAAAATATATAAATAATCTCTTCAGAGTTGATTTTACTGTTAATGCTATGCTTTGTCACAACAGTGATCTACTTTCTAAAACAACAAATGCAGGGAATTGTTCCAGCTGTTGATCCAAAATACTGAGGAAAATGGGTCTTTATACAGAGGTGCATATGGAAACACTTCAGTGATGCAGCTGAATGCCAAAATTTTCTCAGCCCAAACAGCCTTTCAGTAAGTTCTCTGATAAAAACCCAAACACACCCGTTTCTTCTTTTGCTGTGTGGACATTGTGAGTCCTACTCACACATCAGAAGTAAAGAATCCACTCATATTCACTCTGCTTTGAAAACACTCAAAAGCCCAACCCTTCCATGACTGTGTGTGAGTAATAGAGAGTCCATGTGATGAGAGGAAATTCACAGCTTGCCATTTATCCTCAGACAAAAGCTCTGGGAAGAATAAAAGCAAAATTGGAGTGCCTACTGAAGCTGTTGAGAGGGCCCCTAGCCGAGACACAAATTGCTTTCCTCCTTTGCTCTACACAGCCCTAACATGGTCGAGGCCTCGTACATCAATTACCAGCCACCTCAATGGAACATCTCTGCCACTGTAGTACCTTTTCTGGTTTAATGCCAAATGAGTGCTGCGCCTGCTGCACATCACAGAAGTCAAGCAGCCAATACGGAAAAGGCAGGTGCATTATAAATCAGCTGCCCATCCAGAGGAACTAAGTAGCTGTTGACAGGTGCCGGTAGTAGTAACAGAGAAAGCTGACAGCGGTTTGCGAACTGGAGTGTGGTGCAGCTTGCTGATTTTACATAATGCCTTCGGGCACTAATGATTACGTTTTGAAGGATTTTCAGCACCCAGCTTGCCAAGCAGTTTGTGTTTTATGATTTCTCTCTGTGTTCATTAGAATGTGAAGCCTCACTGCCCCCCTGCTTTGAACAAGCGTTGTGGTCTTACTCCAAATCCCCCATTCCCAGAGACATCTTTGTCCTGGCCAGTAGTCCATCAGAGTCCAACACAAGTGAGAAGGAGTGAGGAAGAGAGAGACTAAACTGAGACGAGGGAGCACAGCCATTTTGTCCAGCTTGCTACATCCCAAGCTTTCATCTCTTGCCTGGTTTCTTGCCAGATAAACCAGCAATCCCAAGACAGAAGCTGGTCTGTCCTCAGCAGCTATTAAAAAAAACCTGATATGTGCTTGCTCTCTGCACTGGCATTTTTTCCTACAACCATTTACTGAGTCCAGGTTCGGCCAAAAAAAGAAAGGTTAAAGATATTAAAAATGTCTAATGTATAAGGCAGTTGGAAGTGCGTTGGGAGGTAATGATTGATGCCTCAGTGCTCTAACATTTATGCTAAGTCGGTTTCTATGTTTTTTGAAGAAAGCAGTAATGGTTCTTTGGGCCTCTGGGAAGCTACATCTCATGCCTGCATGTATCATAGATCCCTGCATGCCCATGTAAGAGCAAGATAATGGAAGGCCAGCCGGTCTGGTGGGATGACCAGAGGTGGGAGAACATACTGTAGCATAGACACTAACAGAGAAGCCAATTAGTAATTTCAGCATTTGCTTGTTTAACAAGCATGGTGCAGAGGTCTCTGTTAAATTAATATACAAATCTGAACTTGCCAAAAGGAGGTCGTTGTTGTTGTTATGAATCACATCACAGCCACTTTAAACATTCAGCCAGAAGACAAGGCACAAGGAAACATTTAAAAAGCTTAAAGGGAAAGGAAGATGGAAGACTTCCTCAAGAGATACCTATAGTGCAAGCTTTTAAAAAAAAAAGAAAAAAAAAAAAGCACAGTTTAGGGATTTACGTTGTGGGATTTGATTTTATTCCTACACTAGAGACTTTTGTTTAATTGCTGTTCACATAGGAAATCACTCAGCCGTTGGGCAAATCAACAGTGCTCTCAAAATTCTGCAGACACACATACAGACTTTTACTCTCACACTACTGAGTTATACGGCTCTCATTCAGCTTTCTGATTCGGCTGAAACATAGCCCAAGGGGAAATGAATTTCTAAAATCCAAACAGTGTTCAATCTAATTGCCCTTTATTTTCTGAAAGCCACTACTGCACTGTTGTTCCTGCTAGTGTAGGGACATGATGGAGATATAATGAGAAAGAGCAAGATTACTATGCTGGACATGTTGCAAGAAAGACATTTAGCTAAAGGCAACGATGTAGGCCAAGACCGGGCCTAGCAGGAGGGAAAACATGCTGCTGACTCTAGTGGTCTAAACTGTTATTCCCACGCTAAATGCTAAATGTCACTGATGTTATTACACTCTCTGGAGCAGCATATATCTTTGTGCTGAAATAGGCAAATTCTCAAGTGGGACTGTGTTTGTAAATTGCGAGTTTGGTACCATTTTAAAGACAGTGTGGCATCTATTTAAGGGCTCTCACAATCAGTCATATTTCCCAAATGATCTGTAGCCACTGAAAAAGCATGACGTGGTGTAAAATTTCAGCTGTAGAGCTGGTCGGATAGAGCCAGTACCTTTTTGTATGGACCTTCATATCTGACTTCTGGTTCTGTCAGTCTCTCTTTAACTGTCTTCCCATGCAAAAACATTGTGTTTTACTGATAATAGTGCCTGCACTCATTTGTCTGACCTGTTGTTATACGTTGTAAACTCTGGTTCGTTAATCTTAAGATTTAGGCGTTCAAATTGATTGCCTTTTAAAAAGGGTGTATGTGTTACATGTACTGGTGTCACTCAAGTGAATAAATTGCAGATTATTCTCTTTAAATACTCACACATATACAGTTAGATATAATAAATCAAGATAAACACACAGTTCAAAGTCTGTAATATGCACATTTTGTGTTTCCCCTTTCTAAAACAAGTAACACAGCTCATCTGAATCTTTACC
The DNA here is from genome assembly GCF_018398535.1 of Haplochromis burtoni. Classification (NCBI taxonomy): domain Eukaryota; kingdom Metazoa; phylum Chordata; class Actinopteri; order Cichliformes; family Cichlidae; genus Haplochromis; species Haplochromis burtoni. The sequence continues at coordinate 3,557,065 of NW_024582382.1, read as the reverse complement.
ACAGTAGCGGTATCACTAAGAGGACAGTATGTCAGTTAAGTGTGACATTTTTTGATACCATCATGAGGTTCAAATGACAGAATCTGACTTTTTCTGCTGAGTTGGCATTGCTTCCGTATAAAAACTGACAAAGCATCATGGTATCATAGTTTTACATGTGATTACTGAAAACAATATATGCAGACATTTATTTACTTACATTCAAACACTGAAAGTTTCTAACTCAAAGCTTGCAGATTTGATGTAATGCTCTTCTTTTCTGTCCCAAGTCAAGCATCACTCTATGAATAATGAATGTCTTTTGTGGCTTTTTTGTGGTAGTCCAAGTATAAAGCATCAACACGAAAGTACTTCATGTTGGTTCTTGAGAATACCTATTAAAATATCTCTCTTAGAAACAAACATCAGTAGACTCTGGATCAAAATAGACAGGATTTGGACAGATGGGTACAGCTTTATTGGGAACAGTCAGCATCCCTAGCAGACCCAAGGCATTATCAGTGTCAGAAGCCTGTTCAAGCATAAAAGCAACAGATAATAAATTTTTAACTGACTGTTTAAAAAAAATCAAAAATAAATGACTACGACTTACTTATTTTACAAAAATACAGATATTGCTCATGCATGCAGAAATGCACGAGGTAAAATATCACTGTATATGTTAGTTAATTAATTGACTCATTTACTTTATGAGGGTGAGTTTAATACTTTTTGGTAATCTTATTTTGAAAAGCCTTTAGTCCCCAGAAGCATCCATCTTCAGAGTAGCCTGTAGGGGAAGCACTGGTTCTGTCCCTCTCATTAAATATACTGGCTTAGGAGTGGAACAGTGGCTGTGTTTTTTCTAAATTAGTTAATGCCCTTCCCTATTCAGGGGTTCAACATTTCTGGAGGCATCGCTGGGATGTATGCAACATGTATGCCAAGAGCTAACCAAATTGACAGTCATCCTCCAAAATTATCCCAAGTGTGGAGGAAGGAGAAAATTCACAACAAATCTTGGGGAGGAGCTGGAGCATGGGCTGCCTGTACTCTGAGGTGAAGCTAACTTACGATTAGAGCTAAAGCTAATATTAAAAGCTACCAGCACACCTGCTGTGACCTACTTTTTTTCTCTGGTGACAAAACAGGAAAATGGAGTCATCTAAACAAGAGAATTTGCAGTTGGAGGTGACAGAGGCACTATGCATGTTGTCCAGGGAGTGCCTTTTGGATTTGTGTGACTTTAACCATAGCCGGTCCAGAGCTTGAGCTGGTGGTTGAGAAAAAATAGGACAGCACTCATATCAATGATAAGCAGCCACCTTGAGTGGGAGAATTTAAAGGAATTGGAGGATAAAGGTACGTCTGAACTTCTTTGTCTTCAGGATAAGATTAATGAGTATTGCAAAATGCCAGACCCACTGGTTGCTGAGATTGTGCTCCAAACTACTGACCGAGCTAAAGAATTACAAAATGAACCGGTGCAGCACGAGCCTGTTCTTCACTTCAATAGAGAAGTGAAGAACAGGCTAAACTTTGTAAGGAAACTGAAGCTTTGCAGTTAAACTTGCAACTGTGAGCTTAGATAAACATTGCTGAAAGATGGCCGGCAGCCACTTAAACCTCTTCTTTATGGCATAAAGATTAAAATATCTGGCCAAATAGAGGATCCAGGGCAGAAGGATTGCCTTACATTCTCTAGTTTGGCACACCAATTTAAAAATGCTTTCCAGAAGTGGATATTGTAGATGCTGTGATAAGAGCGATGGCCCCTGGCATCTAGCTCTGTAGCTATCTTGAGGCAAAAATCTTCCCATATTAAGAAGAATTTGATGTCACAATCAGGAGAAGAGTGATACAGATCTGTACAAACAGCTGAGCTCTGAGGTCCAAGTTGTGAAAGAGATGATTTAGAATATTTATCCAAGCCCTTAACTTGAGGCAAAAGAGCTCATTTGCTTTATAAGACTTAAGTACAATCCTGAGCTGGTCCAAAACATGTTTTTTTTTCATGCTGTGTTGTCAGGCTTGCAAAATGACAATATAAAGCGTGATCTACAGCTATATCTTGAACTGACCAATGTCTCAGGTGTACTGTCACTGGAGAAACTTAATATTCCCTGTGCATGAAAGTGTGAGAAGCAGGACAAAAAGAAGATATTAATGCCAGCTCGTACTGCAGCCATCCATTCTGCACAGACCGACAGTACCACACCATAGAATGAAAAATCCATTCAGCCAAATCACAGTAAGTATTGAGTGTTTAAGTAAGTATGTGTGGTAGCATTGAACACTGCTTGGCGGGCTGGTGTATGAGGGGAGGAAGACAAATGAGGCATAGCCCTTTAAATGAACAGGAGTCACTCCAGCAGGAAAGGGAGTCCCAATACAGTTCCTACTGTTGCATGGAAGGAGGTAAAGTAAAACTGTGCAAAAGTATGTTTTACTGCTCCAAATCATGTCAGGCAGAACACTAAACTCATCACAAAGATTATCGTGCATAGGCGTTATGCAAGAAAACTCAAAACATCCCACCAAAACAAGAGAACTGTAAAGCCAAAGTAGAAGCCTAAACAGAACAATTGGCTCAAATGAGGTCGGACTTATTGTTGAAACAATAAGTCCGACCTCTGTGCTGCACTAGATCAACAACAAGGATGAAAAATGCATGTCATAGCTTACGCCTCCCACATGCTCACAGAGTCTTAGAAGAACTACCACCTACATTCCAGAAAACTGGAATTTCTGGGTTAAATGGGTTGTGACAGAGAGATTCAAGTATTATCCGATTGACTCATCTTGTACGGTCTACACCAACAATAATCCAGTCACTTATGTCTTATCATTAGCCAAGCTCAATGCAACATGCCACCCATGGGTGGCTGAGTTGGTGGATTTTCACCTTACCATGAAATATTATCCAGGAAGATAAAATAGTAAAGCAGACAGATTGTCAAGAATGTTGGTTGATATTGGGACCATGATTAGGTAATGCATGGAGAAGAACGCACTAACATGATATGGTTCGTGCCTCTTGTAGCTCAATATGTACAAGTTGATGACCCAACACTTTTGACCATTTCAGCTGAAGGAATTTGTGCTGCCCAAAATGAAAATCAATGCATTGGTAATGGTCCTTGACCTGCAGTCTGGTACAAAACCCAGAGGTCAGCAGCTGAGGTCTCTGACCAGGGAGACAAAATGACTGATACATGTATGGGATAGACTAAGACTGGACAGTGGTGGAGTTTTGAAATGCAAAACAGCAGTCAAAATTCAGCTGGTCCTGCCTGTGAAGTATAAAGAAACAGTATTGACAGCATCACATGATGAGATAGGACATCAGGGGATGGACCAGACATCCTCACTTATAGGAGACAGATTTTTCTGGCCACAGTGCAAAGGATATTGAGCATTCTTTCCCTGAGCTGCTCTTGCATAAAAAACAAAAAACCCAGGAAACAGACAGGAGCCTACTCACTAGCATAGTTACAACCCAACCCTTGGAACTAGTGTCTATTGATTTTGTACAGGTTGATAGATGCTTTGGGGGCTAAGAATACATATTGATTGTAATAGACCATTTCACACGGTTTGCTTGCCCTTATATAACAACATCTAAATCAGGCAACGCAGTTGCTGACAAGCTTTTTAATGACTATGTTCTGAAGTCTGGCTTTCTACTGAGGATCCTGCATGATCCAGGAAGAGAATTTGAAAACTGGTTGTTTGCCCAGCTGTAAAAGAACTGTAGCATTGCAAGCTCCAGAACAGCACCATACAGTATCATGGTGAATGGAAATGGTCAGAGCATTTTAACAGGACACCCCTGCAGATGTTGAAAACATTCACTGAGAGGAAAAATTAAACTGGAAGGCGTCATTAAATAAGCTCATTTATGAATACAACAGCACAAGAAGTGACGTGACGGTTTTCACCCTTTTACTAGACCATGTTTTGATCAGAAATTTGACCCCTCATGGGGGAACAGGCAAGCTTCGTAGTCACTGGGATGACTGCATCTACAAAGTTGTGGTGAACAGAGATCTCCCAACTTAAGGGACAGCAGAATTTTGCACCGTAACCTTTTGCTTCTATGTAACCACTTACCTCTGGGGGTCCCACTCAAGGTGGTTTAGCCAAAAGAAAAGGACAGAAGAAAAGCTGGAAAAGATGCAGGTACTGTACTATCGTCTGAAAGCAGTAGCAAGAACGAAGATGACTGGTACTGTTACATACCTTCACATGCTTCTCCAGCAGTACAGCCCCAGGAAAATGGAAACAGCAAGCAATCGTACATGTTCTGATGGCGTTCCACATCCTGAGCTGAAAAAAAAGTTTGAGAAGGATACAGATAAGGGTGAACCTGTGTTGATGTTATGATCTAATGTTGGCAGTGTTTGCTGTATGTGTGACTCCTCCCACCAGAGGATGGCTGTGGGTTTTTTCCCTTTCTCTCTTAGGAGGTGGACACCTGGGCGTGCCTGCTGAGTAGCTGGGTGGAGTCTCTTCCTGTCCTGGGATTGGATATTGGTTGATCACCTCCAGTACTTAACTACCGGATGACAGCCACCTGGCCCCCTCTCTCCTAACCTCCATCATCCAACAAAGAACCTGTGTTTTTGAGTTGTTGCTGTGTAGAGTGTCTTTGCCAGATTGATTTGCAAGTATAACCTCGTGTGTGTGTCTGGCGTTAGTACCTCAATTTGTAAATAGCTGTAAATAGTATTTGTCAAGTAGCAATCGTGTATTTTGTTCACCTTGTATATATTCTTCACTGCAGCAGCCTAGTAGGCGTGAGAAGCCATTTTTGTTGATTAAGTTTTCTCCTGTTTTTCATTTAGAAAGTTAGGTAAGTGAATTGTCTTTTGTTTGGTTTTCATTTGTGTAGTAAAGCATAGAGACCATTAGGGAGTTTTGTTTGTTATTTTTGGCACTGCTCACTGCTGAAGCAAATAAATGGCTGCTTAGCATTTTAAAAGATACTATTGTTTGTGTTCTTGCTTTGGTGGAGCGGGAGTGGGCCAATTTCTTGTTGCGTTCAATACACGCCTAGACAAAGAACGTAACAGTTGGATAGTAAGGAAGGTTACACTAAACCCAGTCACCTGCACCAAGAACACACATGTACCCAGGAAGACATCATATTACAGATTAAGGCAGTCTTGGAGTGAGGGATGCAATCACTGACTAGTTGGGAATGAATCAAGTGACACTAAACAACCCTTTAGTTATGCTGAACTACTGCTAGGTGCATTTCTTCTTCACTTTCCATATATATCACTATTGCATTTTAACAATAATAATTCATTTTAAACTCTGGCTCTCTCCTGTATGTGTCTTTTGTCCTATTTCACTCTGCTCCCTTACCGTTCTCCTCATCCCCAAACTGTCACTGCAGATTACTGCACCACCCTGAGCCTGATTCTGCCAGAGGTTTCCTCCTGTTCAAAGGGAGTTTTTCTTTTCCACCGTCTCCAAGTACTTGCTCATAGGGGATGTTTGATTATTGAGGTTTATCTCTAATATTGCAAGCTCTTTACCCTACTATATAGATCGCCTTGAGCCGACAGCTTTTTGTGATTTATTGTTTAAAAAAAAAAAGAGATTTAATTAAACTGAATTGAATTAAAATTTAAAGTGGGCTATTGGTAGAATAATGTCATTTTTTGTTGTGTTTACTTAATGCTTTAGATTAACATTAAACACAAAATCAGGGAGTATACATTTATTTTCACAGCGTAATTAACAGTAACTTATTAAAAATTAGTGAAATGTGTATATTATTCACCTCCTGACTGACTTCATTTAGTAAGTTAAGAAAGTTATTGGAATTTACAGTGTATGAAGAGATTCAGCGTAGCTTCAGTGAGTGTTATTACGCTTCAGTCTTGACATTTAATCCATGCCAATTTATCACTACAGCAGCCCACCCCAGCAGTACTATCTGCTGGGGTCGGTGGGTGGTTTATTACTTCATAGTGAACCTCTGGCACAGACACAGCAAGTGACAGGTTTTTCCTTTTATGCCTTTCCGTGTATGTACATGGAGGTGCATGTGTTGCCATGGGGTAAGGGGTGTATAAAAAATAAAGAATTGTCATAAAAGAAGCCATTGTCTAAACCATTTATAGATGCCGGCCAAGTTTGCTGTTGTAAAGAGATACAGTAATGAATTTCTCCAGTGGTCTAGGGAACAAAAGAGCATTACAAAGATTCTTGAGAGGTTCATTAACATATTTGCTGCATTGAGGGACTAGTTGATGATCATATGTATAACCCCAATGTACACGTATTCATTACTTGCTTATAAAAGAAGCTTGCATCAAAAAGCCACACCTAGAAGCTGAATACATTTTAGGGTAAATCTGTCGTAAACAATATTTCCTCAGAATCATCGCCAGCTCTCAGGAGCATCTTCTGCATCTCCTTCGATAACAAAAAACAGATTATTTTATTTCATACCAGTTTTTCTCCACTGCCTGTGCATCACCGTGATTGATTTTCAGGTAATTCACTGAAGGAGGATGATCAAATGAGTGTCCCGTAACATGGTGCACCAACAGATTATAAAGGTGACAGTCTGTCTACAAACTTCCCTAGCTGTCACAAAAAGCATGCACTTTTTTAATAATGTGAATATTCCTAGAGAGAATTTAACTAATCCTTGCAAAGACAAATAACTGTGTCACTTCAGAGAAAGCTTTCCCTGAAAGACTGAAGTCAGATACGTAACTCTAGCATAAAAAAGAAAAACTTTTTTCCAATTGGTTTACAACTGAATGTAGAAGAAACCACACACTGTTAGAACTTCACAGTGATTTCCCTGCAGCTAATCTTGAGGATGGGAGTAAAAGTCAGTTATGTTGTATTTGAAGGCATTTTTTCCTTTACACATACTTTGTTTCAGCTTCCTTAGCCTTCCCTCACTATTCTGTCTTCCTGCTCCCACACCCTGCTCTGGGCTCTCTGAGGCCCATGACCCATCACTTCTGCTAAGACCTCTAAGGGGCCATCCATCACTAGAGCAGCGTTGTAACCTGGGGATAGATTTCCTCTTCCCTTGCCCACTCATCAATCACAACAGGCTACTGTGCATACCCAAGCAGCTTGCGAAAGGTGGGAAAGGCCAAGCAATGTCATTCACTAAGCCAAAAAGGAACCTGCAATATAGAACAAAAAAGCATATATGCATCAAACCACTTTTTTTACATGTCAAAAATAAATAGACTAATCTTTCGATGAGGAAAAACTTGATCATACTTCTTAAGTATGCAAGTAAGCAACAGGCTATCTCTGTGTGTTTATGCATGATTAATTGTGAACATTAACTTCAATAAAAAGCTGAAGTTTAAACAGTAAATTCACCTAAAAGAGAGAATGTGCTGGAAAGTTTCTGGTCAGTAATCAGCAACTCTGTGTCAGCCGGCTTAAACAAAATAGTATCTTCACAGGTGCATCACTTACAGTTCACAAGAAGGTCACTCAAACATACAAGCAGTTTTTGAATCATACATCACTTACCTGAAGATGTTATTATGGGGGAAAACGAGAAACCATTGATCAATTGTGAATGAAGGTACTGGAGGGGGGTGGGGGGGGGGGGGGGGACAGTGATGCAAAACAATGCAAGGAACAATTAAAGACTCCCGTGAGAGCTTAGACGAAACGGGAGCACTAATGTCTCACAATACACAGGAAAGAAGTGGTGATGCAACAGAGTAGAAAGAGCAAAAAAAAAAAAGGGGGGGGGGGAATAGGAGAAAAGCAAAGTGCAGGCACCTACAAGAAGCCATGTTCCTTGTCACTGACACCTACACAAAGAGGATGCAGTGGTGGTTAAAGCTTTTGTAATGTCGATATAGCAAAGGCTGAGTACACTGGATGATGGGGTTGAGTCAGACAGTGCCAGGTGTCCTTTTGACATGGGCACCACTCCCCTAAATGAGTGGCTGAGAGAGCGAGTGCGGCTGTCACCAACACCCTTCCAATTAAAACCTCTAATTAATCAGAGCTATTTAAAGCAGCCCATTCATCCCCAATGGCGGGAAGCACGCTGACGAGAGGAAAGATAAACCGCACATCTTTGCTCTGATTTACCTTTTTTCTAAGCTGCCCGTTGGCATTATTGCTTTCTTTCCCCAGCTATGATATGCAGCTGCTATGCACAGTTACAAATGTAAGAATAACTGCATCTGGAGCAGGATATGTATTTTCTTTACCTTTTTCTTTTGAGGAATAATAGGTTGCTGTATTGTATGCTTGTACTGTTGACGATCATTAATATAAGTTAAGTAAATTATGTCTTTTCCCTGCAGTATACTGACAAACAAACAGGTGATGTGTGATTAAATGTCAGCATTGAGACATCATTAAAGATTTTTGATTAAAAATAAGAATCATAAAAACTGTTTTCATATTAGGATTATACATACTGATGTTCAGTGTTTGGTAAAGGTTGGAGCTTCTAAAAATTTACAGTGGAAGTTAAACTACAGGTTCAAGCTACTTAAGGGAAAAATATAGTTTGGACAAATAAAAATGCATCAAATTGTTAATCTACATATGTTTCAAATATAAAATTTTAAAAGTAACAAAAAATAGCACATCAGTGAGTTTACAATAAAGGTTTTCCACTTTTTCACATGCTGTTTATATAGTGTTCATCAGTCTGTATATCTCATAAGTAAAAATCTTTTGTCAGTGGAGTGATTCGCTGTTATGCGCTTGCTTAAGTATGCCCATGGTGATTCTTACTGAGACTGAGATCCTTATCCATGATGACGTCGCAGTGTGAGCGCTGAGCAATACCCCCCTTTGCACATACACTACACAAAGGTCAGATGTGTGGTTTAATGAATGCTTTGTCTTCATAATAGTTAGGGCGGAAGAAGAAGGTGATGGAGCAGGTGAAAGGGGGTTAAATTCAGTAGAAAATGATAAACATATATTTGTTTTCTGTTTATGGCTCTAAAATGATCATAGTTCATGTGGTTAATGACATGACAACGTAGCAAAAAAGTAAATTAACTACTTGAATCACAATTATACAATCAAATGGAAAATTCACAAGATTCCCATGAAACACCCTTACTGCTTCTTTAGAAAATAAGAGGGTAAGAAGTAAGTGGTGCTAATCAAATGCACTTGATTAAAGCATCATCTGCATGTAGGACAGCCTCTATAAAAAGAGTTTTTGTGGGGGTTTTGGACTGGAGCATTTGGGTGTGTTAACTTAATCTCACAGTCTTACCAAGAGTGGAGACCCACTCTGAAATTGGGTCATGCAAACAGGACAATGATGTCAAGCACAGGAGCAAATCTATAACAGAAAGGCTGAAAAAGGAAAAGATTTTGCAATGTCAAACTCCAAACCTCAAAGTCAAAGACCAGACCTCAACCTGATTGAAATGCTGTGGCGGGTCCTTAAGAGAGCTGCGCATAAATGAAAGCCTGTAAACCTCAATGAGCCAAAGCAATGTTGTAAAGAGTAGCGGGCCAAAATTCTTCCACAATGATGTGAGAGACTGATATAGTCATACAGAAAATGATTACGTAAAGTTGCTGTTGCTAAAGTTGGTTCTACAAGCTACTAAAATCTCTGTTTTGCACATGACTGCAAATGTAGCTAAATTACCAGAAAGCTACTGCAAAGGTAATTCTCCACTACTGACAGTGAAAATACATCACATGAGCATTTGAGAAAATAGCCCACTATTGTTTAAAATGTTCGGTATTTTCTGGTAACTAATAAATACGTATGAGTGCAAGTGACTGACAAGCAGAAAGAAGCGTGGTAATTGGTTGTATAGTAAAAGTAAGATGTCATTATGGTCTGTATGGTAGAATTAGAGACGCTAGGTTTTTTTGGGGGGGAGGGGGTTTAAAGTTGGATTTCAATGTGGAACGAGGATGCTTTTTTCATTTCTAACCATTTGGGGGTTTTTTCTTATGCATAACACATTTTCCCAACAAATCAAAATTTCGAGCCTTATCAGTCAACATTTTAGTTCTCAGTATCATCTCAGCATCCATCTCAGTTATTCGATTTACAATAGACAAACTTGGAAAGCAAATTATTACAACGACAGTTCTCTAGTGGCATTGGGAAAGTGGAACTTAAGCCCATTTTTCACCATATGCTTGTAGCGCTGTGCCATAGTATCAAGTTTGATTGTGTACTTTGGTTTTTCGTTTTACATTTGATTCAATTAGTTTGTTTTACTACAGTTTTTAATTGTATATACCTTCACATAGGTTGTATTTTCCTTAATGTTTAAGCTTTTCCCTATTTACATGCTTTTTTTTGTAGCATTTCCAATTTTGCTTGTGCTTTCACGTACTACATGCGCTTTCCCCAAAGCGTCAGCCACAGCAAAGGCCTTCTGGAGGGTCAGATCCAGACTGCTTTGTGTCACGTTGGAGATAATGGACAAATTTTGCATTCAGTTGGCACTTCAAGTAAAGAGGTTGACAATAGTTAGTGCCAAGGTGAAGAAACAGCAGAAAATGATCATGAAACATGTGGATAGAAATGCCTGGAGTCACATATACACACATGAGATGCAGAATTTCCTCAAGCTGAAACAATCATTTAATCACACTCAAAACTTTCTAGAAAATAAAAGGAAGGAACATATTGACACCCTTTATTTTCTCCCTGAAAAGAGCTCATTAGCTTCTCGTGCCGTCAATTGAGCTTCCCAGACAGAACTTCCTCTCACATTGAATACAGATCTCATCTCCTTGTCTTAGATTGAGACACTCAAACCCTAACCATAGCCATAACCCTCAGAATGCCAAACAAATTTAACCAAAAATATCTCATAATTAGATGAATTTTTAGTGAGCACTGAATGACCTGCAGGCATGATGCCTACCTGAAGGGATCAGTTCAGGGTGGAAGCATTGTCTCTAAATGAAAAGATTTCCATTTCCTACACCTGTACTATTTACTTTTTTTACTGTTTGCATATTTATTTTTGAAAAAAATACATACATGTGTCAACTGCTTAGTCAAATGTCTCTCCAGACAAATTGCCTCCCTCAGTTAATCACCCCTATTTACATGTAAAATCTGAACTCTGCCTATTACCCATTAAGTACCTGTCAGTTTGACTGAGGAGCAATTAAACTGAATCACCCCATTACACAAATAAGTAGTAAGTAAGTGTTGGCCTCTGTTGTGTGTCCTCTAATTCAATTTAAAACAGTAATTCATACAACTTGGTATTAAGAACTCAAACACTTATTGAGTCTGGAAGCACATTAAATAATATGAAATGGAAATGGCTGAATCCTTTTCAGTCTGAAGATCTAAAAAATATTCAGGGGAAGACAAAACTAGTGTGAGTAATTCAGGAGGTGAGGCAGAACTTGCATAACCATTTTATCATAAAAGAAGAAGAAGTGAGTTTTACGATTACCCCAAACCAAGTTTTCACTAATCTTGTGATTGATTTTGAAAACTAGAGATGGAAATAAGTAAGGCAGACCTGTTCCAGAGGAGTGGTTTTCAAATAAAATAGTAGGTAAGCACATGTTAGTGTTGACATAAATTAAGGTTCTCTGCTATTAGATATAGAGTCTTAATAAATTTGAGTAACACTCAGGTTACCCTACCACTGCATGTCAGTGAAAAGTTCTATTAAAGTAAAAATGAAATGCTTAAGTGAGTCAGGGCGAGTGTAATGTCTGAAAAAAAAAACATGTAAATGTAATTGTAAAAGCAAATTGAACCTTTCAGTAAATAAATAATAAAATTAATCAGATCCTACTGTTGAGATTTTTTTCTGGTGAGATCAGCAGAGGTGACGGTCAACATGAAGGTGGAAGTTAGAAAAATAAAAATGAAAGTACACAAATCAAAAACGCACCATCCACGTTTTAATCAAACATAAAAACGTATTTTACGTTTTGGAATGGAAAAAAAAACGCAGGCCATTATCCTGTGATTATGAACAACAGTAGCTGGAGATGGCGGAAGGTAGGTAACACAAACTGTTACCTATTTTTTATCCAAGACCCACAGTCATACAACAGTGTGGAAACAAGGGTTTTTGTTACATGATTGACACTGGAACCCAGGAATGTGCAGAATTGTTTTCACAAACACAGCCATATCCACACTCCACAGAGAAGTGAAGCTTACAGCTGAGCGTAGTTTGAATACAGTAAAAAGAGTTGTGTTGAAAAAAGGTCCATCCATTCATCCATCTTCTTCTGCTTGTCTGGGCCCGAGTCACGGGGGCAGCAGTCTAAACAGAGAAGCCCAGGTATCCCTCTCTCCGGCCACCACCTCCAGCTTGTCTGAAGGAGGCGTTCCAAGGCCAGCTGAGAGATATAATCTTTCCAGCATGTCCTGGGTCTGCCCTGGGACCTCCTCCTGGTGGGACATGCCCGGAACACCTCACCCAGGATGCACCTTTATCAGGTGCCCAAACCACCTCAAATGACTCCTTTCGATGTGGAGGAGCAGCGGCTCTACTCTGAGCCCCTCTCAGATGGCTGAATCCTCACCCTATCTCTAAGGGAGAGGCCAGCCACCCTTCGGAGAAAGCCCATTCCTCTTTATGTCTATCTCCACGTTGGTTGAGTGTGGAGTGAGTGCACATGAGAGCATGAGGGTGGGAATGGATGTTTGTGTCTGTGTGTGCCTGTATGTCTGTGTCTATATGTCAGGTTGGGTATCAGACGGAGAGAGTTTTCTTTCTTTCTATCCCCCTCTTTCTCTCATTCATTCCCCCTGTCCTATTTCTAAAAAAAAAAAAAAAAAAAAAAAAAATGACAAAGGATGAACTGAAGCT
>NW_024582382.1:3507067-3543411 GCF_018398535.1 Haplochromis burtoni | reverse complement strand
CTGCCATCACGTAATGTCGCATACTGCTGTTTCTGATGTCATTTAAAAAAAAAAAAAAAAAAAGAAAGCCCATTCCTCGAAAATGATTTATCACTGAGATTGATCACCTTGAAAAAAGGTGATAAATCACAATATACGTTACTGCAATACTTTGCCAACCTGAGAATTCAAAATCAATCTGATATCATAGTAAAGTATTTTAATGATATGGTACCCTGGGGTCTCGTGGTGATTCACACGTGTAATTTTGACCACAATTCAGATTCAGAAGGTTGCTAGGGTCATTATTCATTCTTTGTTACTTTTCTTAAAGGTAATGCAATATGTTACTTAATTACTTGCTGGGGAAAGTAATTAGTTACACTATTTGTTACATTAATTTTCTGTTACTCCATAAACTGACCTTAAACACATTGCCTGATGACTACCAGCACACATACAATCTTTCTTGCCTTTGTTTTGAAACAACTTTAATCTCCACTTTTCGACTTCTCAAAATAGTATTTTGAGTTTAATCTTGAATTTTCAACTTTATTCTCAAAATAAACAAGAATATTTTTTAATGCTGCCTTAATGCTTTGTAAAATACAAACAAAGAATCGCAGTGAACAAAATAAAAAACATGTTTGGTTTTTTTAAAAAAAAGTATTATAACCTAAAATTGTGACAGCAACATTCAAACCAAACAGGTAACGGTGCAGAGGAACAATGATGATCTGACTGAGGGAGGACAACTTTTAGTACACAGGGGCTGTCTGGGAATGAGTCATACGTGGATTCAAGGCACCGGTGTTAGAGTAACTTTTTTTTAAAAGTTACACATCGCATTTGTAGCACACTACTCCATAAAGTACTTTTGCATTACTTCATTATATGGCCTGGTGATTCTCAATTATCTGGTAATGTTAAAAACCTTGAGTCAGAGTCCCACACATGTTCCTGTCATCTGAGGACAGAGGCAGACTGTTCTTTTAGTGTTTAGGCATCAACACAAAGCCAGTATTCAGGCTAGAAACCCAAACAGCACTTAACAGCTACTGCCACAGCAATTCTACAGTATAAACAAGCACCGGCAGAAATGACGTTAGAAGCTGCATCACTGCTTTGTTAACTGTTTAAAATCACACTCTGGTTGTCCTGCTGGGGCCTGCATACTCTCAGCTAAATTCTCTCTAGCTTTTGTATGCATCCCATCAGCAGACACCTGAAAAAAGTCAATGTTGTGTTAGCAGCAGTTCCTTCTAACCTCGGTGCAGTTTTCACTTTATGTTCTTGTTATTTCATGAAAAAAGGACTAATATTCATGTCTCCATCCCTCAAAAGACCTCCAGCATTCACATTCGGTTAGCCTTTGAAACTCAAGTGGAGATAATTGGAAGTGTAACATGATTAATGATTTGAGTACAGTAATGTGTTGCAGCAAACATTCAATATGATTACACAAAACACTGCAAGACACAAGTGGAAACAATTAAGGAAAGACAAACACTGTGGGGGAAGGAACAAAAGCAGGAAGTAAAACCAACAATAAGATCCATGACAACTAACTTACAAAATAAAGTGAGAATGAATAAACAGAGAGGGACGCCACAAACACAACAAAGACACCTAAAATAACAACCGTGATATGTCTCTTATATTAAATTATTATAAAATGTCATCTGTTAAAGGGAACTGACAGCTTGTAAGGAACTCTATGACTCATCATGTTTGGGTTTTATATTTTTTCTTTGTTGTGAACAGACCGCAGGAAGAAAAATGGGACGAGTATCTTTTAAAAAGACTGTGGTATACAGTCTGTTGAGATTTCAGGGGCTTTAAAAAAAAAAATATATATATATATATTTCAACACTGTGGTGGGGAAGTCGTATTGGAAGTCAGCTGGCATTTTGTGTTTCTGTGAAAGTAGGTGGGTCTGCTTGAACTCCTCACAGTGTCCTCTGCATACAGAATGAGTAAATTAGTATGTTGGGCTTGAACCATCTTAGAGTGAAGTTGTTTTATTTTTTGTTGTATCTCCAAAATCTCCAAAATGAACCTTTAACCAGGTAACAGGTGCCATAGCCACCTTTGCCCTTGACCTAGACTCATTTCAGTAAATACATCCACTATCAGCCAAATTCCTTGGATATGAGTACATGTGTCAGAACCTGCGGCACTCTTTGTTTAAATCATGTTCTTTGTCTATTGAGAATAAAAATGAAAACACTGAAAAAGAAAATTCCTTTTGTTTTCCACAGAAAAAAAAAGTGAATGGCATTTTTACACCCTGACCAACCTGAGAAGCTGAGCAGCGTTGTGGTTGTGAAGGCCGGAGGCGCTTCTGTTTAAAATGAAACTTAAAAAGAAAGTTATTCACTTCTGTTGGGATTTTAAAAAAAATTGACGATGATATTAAAATTAGATTCGTTTTGGGGTCTTGTGGAGCCTCAGAGAGAATTACATGCCTCGGTATTACACTGATCAATATTTACTGGTTATACTCAAACAGGGTTTAGTCTAATGTTTAATAATTTATGTCTGAGTAATGAAGCTGACAACTTAGTCGAGGCAGTTTTGTGTTACTCCTAGCTCTGCTGGCTTGATGGTAGTGTTAAAATACTTTTGATTGGTGGAAGCTTATTAAAAGCTCTTTGGGTCCACATATGCAGAATGGCACAGTTACGGGGGGACAAGCTTCAACAGAATGGCTGTGAGAAGACAGAAGTTGTAAGCAGACAGAAAATTGGCCTCAAGCTGTGCCGCAGGAATGAACATGAGGCAGTGATTAATCTGAGGGACATTTATTTATTTATCTACAGAAAAGCTACAATTACAAAGCAGTTGACTCTGACTCTGTTGTTTATTTGTGGATTTTTGTACATGTCACAAAGCAATCGACTTGAGTGAACCGGAAACGTTATTTACTTAGAGATTGTCCTGCTTATCTTGTAAATTGCCTTTTCAAATTTCTTAATGATGTAGTTTGATCATTCTCTCGTTGACCATGCGGAGCTGATGAAAAGCTTAAAGGTTATCCTGCATATTTGTCTTTATTTTCTCTAGTGACTCCTGAAAGATCTGTTTCTTAAATCTTTAATCACCTGTGGTGCAGAAGGGTAGAGAAATAATTGCTTATTTTGTAAACCACCGCAGTAAAATGGAACTGGTGTTTCACTTAGAGTGACACATAATGCAGTTACTGAATTCCTGCCAGGCAATGCTTGTTTGGAGCATTTATGCCAATAATCAGCCAAATAAAAGCATTGCTAATGGTGACCAGGTTGTTGTCGATTTGTTGATCACCACTAGAGCGTTAAAATGATGTCTGAGCGCTATTCATTTTCTACAATCTCTGATTCTGCAAGAACAAAAACAAATATTAGTTAAACACAGGCAATTCAAAAAACCATGGCACCACATAACTAGCGTTTGAAGTCCAACAGCTAGATTCATCTTTCCCGCTGGACATGTGTCAAAAGCAGCATTAATACACCAGGCACTGTTTATCAAGACAACATGTTTTTATGAGTCATTTTTTTCCCTCACATTTTTATAGTGAAATCCTTTGCAGTAGATTCTGATCTATTTTAATGTAAGGTTAAAGAAACATATTGGTTTTTAAAAAATGAAATGTGAGTATCCATATCCAATTGTGGGTATCGATAATGGATGTTCTTGGTCAGTCCCACATAGGAATAAAAGTGTTGTGTAAAAATGTTAAACTTGATGTGAAACGATTATAGACACATGAAATCAAAGATTACACTGAGTGAATATATTGAATAAGACTTGCCAGAGATCTCTTAGGAACTGCAATCTTGTACTGTGGTACATAACTTCCAGACAAAGTATCATCCTAGATTTTTTTTGGAATATAGATGTTCCAAAAACAGGAACAGCTTTGGTTAACAGGTTTCCCAACACATCAATAAATTATACAAAATTAGGTTGTGCCTGATATCTGCTTAAATAAATAAGTCTTTAAAGATTCAAATAAAATGAAACACATGAAAGCCACTGCCCAACTCTAACTCAGTTCATCCTTCAGGTAAGTTTGTTTTTCTGTCCAGAGAAACCGTTTAAATGTCTTCTCTTGTGTATCCTCCCCATTAAAATCGCCACTGGGGTGAGACGAGAGTTACCAGGATGCAGTGTTGTCCCCACCGAGCTGTGGGCAGACGGAGAATGTTGGCTGGTTCCTGTTAGCCTTATTTAAAAGCTGACCTTTAATGCATCTTGAGAATAAAGGCTTTGCATACAAATAATGATCTTATTCCTCAGTCAGTCAGTCTCTCAGTTTGGCCACACCAAACTGATGCACTACCATTTCTGCCAGTGATTTTTTTCCCCATTTCTATCAAAATATGATGTATTATTCATTTAAACCTTGTTTTTAACTAAATTCACATTCATTGCATTTCACTTCACTTGTGTGGTATTGTGAATGAGGTGATACGAAAGTGGGGCATATGCCAATTTTGGGTTATTTAATTAGTCATTATAAACATTATGGTTTTTGAAGCCAGTGCAATTTAATCAGGTATGCAAATGCATGGCCTATATTGAAAACATAATTATGCAGAAGAGAGTAGATGGCAGGTCTATGACACAAGTTGCATCACTTAAGAAATGATGCAACAATGCCACCTACTGAGAAGGAGCTGCATGTAATCAGTTAAGAGTGTGAGACATATCAATGCATTCTGGGCCTTATTTCTTAAAGCAGGTATTGGGATTTTGTCTTTTGTAGTTTGTTGCAACACCATCTCAATTTTTATTCCTAAGAAAATGCAGCTAAATTCCTATAATTGTTACATTATATATAATTCAGATTTTTCTAGGTCATCCATGTAGATGGATTGCCTTGTTATTAGATAAAAAAGAAAAAAATCATCTGGGTTTGGGGTGTTTACATTTAAAATGTAACAAAATAAAAGAATAAGTCTTTCAGATTCTACTTCTGTGCACACAACAGCTCAGTCAGCATATTGAATGCATAGACTGAGCTGTTGTCAACTTAAATCAGTGACACAATGGCACAAATATTATCTTATATGACCAGATATCATGTTTTATTTTTTTCTCCAACTTCAGAAATGACATAACCACTTCAAACTCTGAAATGTGCTTAACATTTATTAAATCTTGAAAAAAAGAGAGAGAGAGAAAATACTTTATATGCAAAAATGGTATATACACATTGCTTTTAACCAGAAAGGCACCAAAGACACATAAGCAGTTACTTGGATAAGTAATGCTGCTAGCTGGCTTCATGACAACATAAAAAAGACATTGTATGACAAATTAAAGTGTGAAAAAGCAACATTATCGGCCATAAAATTAGCTTTCAGTTTTCTCTCTAAAAAGTACGATTTTTTTATTTTTTTTATTTGAATGGTTAAATCGCTAATAAGACAATAGTGGTGTTGCAATAGCTAAAAATATATATTACTTATTACATAAATACAATAGTCTTAATGAAATACATTTTATTTACTCCCTTTTGTGGCTACAAACTGTCCACTATGTGTGCAAGCAAAAAAGAAGAACATAAAAACATCCTTAATACAAAGTACAACTTCTTTCAAACATGAACGTTTGCGCATCTGCAATAAATTATTTTTCTCTATAATTTCAGGATGTAACCATGGGAAAAGAATAGGTCCTGCATATCCTTATTACTGCTAAAGGTCTGAAATTAACTTAAGTGAGAATGATATGACTGTGATTGTCTGAACATTAAAGTGTTTGTATGGTTGTTTGAATCTGCTATGATGGGAGAGCCGTTCTCAACTTCTGGTGCTACACACAGCTAAAAACTAAAAGTAAGTATTCTCCCACAAATGAAATTCACCACCCGGTGACACTCAAGCACTATCGAGGGTAGAGAGTGACATGCTTGAAGCAAATAAAAACTCGCAGTGGAGCAGACGGCAATGAGCCATAGGAGGTCAGGTTTTTAACTGAAAAGGTAAACAGGAGAAGTAACTTCCTCCTAAATATTAATGGTGTTAACACCCAGTGTAAAGATGGCAGCAGCATTCCTCTTCCTTCCTCTCACACTCAGAAACTAATGCCTCATTAGTCTGTGGAATGAGACAAGCACTTGTACTATTAATGGTGCCTGAAAATGACTTTTAAAAAAACAACAACAAAAATGACAACTGTATATTGTGATGCAAGACTAGAAAATAAAATGTCTTAGTGGTTCAGGTGGCTTAGGTAACTGGGATGGGGAAAAAATGTCATTGAAGCCATGATGAGCACACTGGTAGCACCATTCTTCTTCTTCTTATATGGTGCACCTCTTTCAGTCAAAACACGTCATCTGCATATTTCTGGTAGTCTTGTCCATTAGTGCTGTCTTCTTTATGATCAGTCCAATAGGAAGAATTGCATACAGTTTTGTTTTGTTTTTTAAATGCTAAGTGTTTCACTTATTTAGAGTGATGGTAACATAAGATGTAGGTATGTAGCCTTCATCTCCATTGTTCCTACGGACACGGGTCCAACCATCCCCTTTGTCCTCCTCTACCACAGCCAGCACCTCCCCTTCCTGCATAGCGATGGTCCCTTCACTGGCACCTGAAAAAGAAAAACAGGCTAGAGATAATTTCATATACCGATGTGCTGACACAAACCTTGCTCAGTCAAATCAGAGGGGAAAAATGGATTCATAATTTTATGACTGACTTCTTATTTTGTGGTATAATTATGCTACAACCTACAGGTAGAATTTCAAAAGCCAAGCCAGCACTATAATTTTACTGTCATATAACATTCTGTAGCCATAATGAAAACTTAGAATAAAACTGTCATTGTACATGTACAACAAAATTGTGGGTGTGCCACACCAACTGTGCTGGAATGAAATATAAACAGTAGACAGCAGGAATAAATAGCAAACAGGAGAAATATATTTGAAAAAATAAGAGAAATGCACACATTGGAAAACAAAATAGTTGCAAAGTGCTTGGAAGTAGTGCAAAGAAAAGACTAAAAGCCAGAGTGATGGGGGTTACTCTGACCATGGCTGAGATTGGTGAGGTGGGTGGGCAGGGGTGGGGGCAATATTGTTTATTGACAGCCTGAATGGCCCAGGGGAAGAAGCCGTTCGTGACTCTGGAGGTGTGGGACCTGATTGACCTGAGGCGCTGACCTGAGGCGCTGACCAGAGGGCAGTAGGGTGCAAAGGGTCACCTGTGATGACAAAGGTTTTTCTGAGATATACGGATCTGGCGATGGCCTCCAGTGTTGGCAGAGGGCAGTCAATTATTTTTTTGGACCAGTGTTAATTATCCTCGGTGCAGCCTTCCTGTTCTCAGTAGTGGCCCCTGCGTACCAAACACCCAGGCAGTAGGAGAGCATGCTCTCCACTGAGGAGCGGTAGAAGGCCAGCACCAGCTTCTGGTCCAGGTTATTCTTTGAAGGTGGAGTCCAATTCCACCCGGTCTCTATTTATAAAGAGAGGGAAGTGGACCTGTCTGTGTCTCATTATAAGTTCTTTTGTATTGAGGACGTTCAGCTTCAGGTTATTTTCCAGTGTTGACTGACTATGGGTGGGTAGGGTGGGCAGATCAGCTGACAGCTCACCTGATACCCTTCACACATGCAGTTAGATTTACAAAAAAAAGAAAAGAAAAAAAAAGAAAGAACAAAAAACACTTTGCAAACCACGTCCACCTCATATTCTTCTTTCATGTCATTTCTGACTTAATCGGTGTCATGTCTGCTGTCATTAAGGCTCGCTTTCTTCACTAAGCAAGCCTTTCTGCTGTTCTTGTTGCCTCCAATTTTCCATGTATGAACATGGAAGTCTGGAGACATCTCAGAACAGAGCACAAATATTACAACCAAATTCTAAAAATAAAAAAAACTTAGGATGCTGTGTTAAATGTAAAAACAAACAGAATGCAAGGTTTTGAAAATCTCACAGATCCATATTTTATTCACAATAAGACATAGAGGGAGCAAAAAAGGGTGTAAAGTCATATTTAAAAAGAACATTTGGTAACTGATTAGGTTATTTGGCAAGAGGTCACTAACATGATTGAGTATTTAAAAAAAAAAAAAAGAAAAAAAAAAGACATCCTTGCAAGATGATGCAAGACAATTTTAAAGGACATCTACTACAACGGCGTAACTTTGTAGTAGAAGAGTCTGGATGTTCAACTGTGATGCCTGCAGTCAGAAAAATATGACCAAGACAACCCGGGATTATTGAACAGCGGACAATAACAGGAGACCAAATTCCAGCAACTACACTCTCGAGTTCCCCGATTCTTACAGACACTGTTGTTAAAAGAAGATGTGACGCTACACAGTGCTAAACTTAGCTCTGCTCCAACTTTTTTCAAACGTGTAGGTGCCATCAAATTCAAAATAACTTTTTAAAATGATAATTTTCTCAGTTTAAACATATTATATGCTTTCTCTATTCTGTTGTGAATAAAATATGGGTTTATGAGATTTGCAAACCACTGCATTTTGTTTTATTTGCGTTTTACAAAACATCCCAACATTTATTGAAAATGGGTTCACCCATACACCTCGCAGGAGAATAAAAATCTTAAACTGTAGTGGTTCTTAGTAAACAGTGAGAAATAATATTTCCATAACTCAGCTTTTTAGGAATGCAACTCTTGTAATCACACATCCTAGCATACAGCATCGACTCACTATGCCTCATTTTGAACAACAGTAAGTCGATGAGTCCATTAGTTAAAAAAAAATAAATAAAAATAATAATGAGTGTATTACATACCAGGGAAGTTGTACATGGCTGTGCATTTCCCGATAGGAGCAGCTAGGTCTTCATCTTCAAAGTCATCATCAAACTCAGCATAAATGGCTTGGGAAGGATCAGGAGTGCTTTCATCGGAGTAAGCTCCATCAGGGCTGGAAAGAAAATAGACAGGCTTCCTGTACAGAGTAGACAACAAGCCTGTGTTTTAAAGTAATGTCTACAAGCAGAATGTAATCCTACCTGTGTACATCATTAGCTCCATTATTGTTAAATGAGTGGGCTTTATAGCGCAGCGTGTCTCCTCGACCTCCAGCTTCAGCGAGCCATGTCTACTCAAGAGAACGGTCCCCCCAAAAAAAGCAGAAATTTCCATCAATCCATTATTCTGCCATTTGTGTGACTACATGCTTTAAAAACTTTTAATTGGTTAGAAGAAAAGGCTGGAAACCTATTGACCTAATAGTTTATTAGAAATAACATATATGGGTCACATCATTTGACAGCAGCAGAGAGCTAGATTACCTCATATTTGCTCTGCTCTCCTCTGAGCCGCTCTATATTCTGGGATGTCTGGTTGATTTGGGATGCCAGGCTGGCGGGGTCTCCCATTTGAGGATTTTTCTCATAAACATCTTTCATCTTTCCCAGCGCTTCACTGAAAAGAGAGAAAAAAAAAAAAGAGAGCGATAGACAGAGAGAGGGGAACAAAGGAAGAAGAGGGAAAGTGACTTTCAGTAGAAATCAGTTCCCTGCAGACCTCAGGAGTGGATAAACACACAGAGACACGGCACAGTTGTGTACTCTGCATGAATATTATATCCACTTTCCCAGTGGAGAAGTTCTAACAGAGATGGTTATTAATACACAGAAGGATCCGCACATGTCTGTCTAATATACACACACCTCTGATCAACTTCCTTTTGCAACTCTTTGCAGATTTCGTCCAGTTTCTGTTGTAACCTTTTCCTGCGCTGCTCCGGAGGGAGGTGGGCAAAGTCCTCTGTCACTGTAGGCTGCAAGAGGGTACAAGAAGGGGGGGGGGGGGGGGGGGGGGGGGGGGAGGTGTGTTAGCACTGAATGTCTTCTTACACTTTCATAATGACAGTTACCGTGGTGTGAGAACTGGACAACTGCGGAGGAAGCCTGTGGTTTGTGTTCAGCTCAGGAGACGTCAAACTAGAAACCATTTCAGCTCTTTGAGTTTCATGTTTGTTTGGTTTTGAACTGACATAAAGCCAATGAAATACAGAACATCAGTGAGCTGAACACAAAACCATCACCCATGGACCAATAACCACATTCCAATAACTTCGTACAGTCCCATCTCTTATCATCTTCACATTAAAAAAAAAAATAGTCTTGATTTACATGTGTGACACAGAAAAGTGCACGATTGGGGCTATTTGGAAAACAGGGTTACTGATTGCTCAGTGTTTCTGTGTGCCACCAAGCATTCCTCCCTTCCTCCACCACCAGGTGGCCACCTCTTCAATACAGGCTTAAGAGGACAAGTCCTAGACCACATTACCTTATGCAGGATGCGGCATATTGAGGCCGTTTAGGGCAAAAACCAGCAGAAACTTATGAAGTTCCTGCTGGTTTCTGCTGGAAACTTCATAACTTTCTGCTGGTTGAGAAGGGAAACTACAGAGAATTTAAAATGAATGTGAAGGGAAATTACAATGAAATGAGCCATTGTAAAGAAAAGGTGGCTACTTTTTACGAGTCAAACACCTCCACACCCCAGCTTTGTTTCCCGTATTACCATTATCCTCTCTGGAGTAAACTTCTGAGGGGGAAAAAAGAAAGAGTATGTGTACATAAAAATGGTGAAATAACCTTAAAGTGGGTTTCTTGCTTTTCACTTTTTACCTTGAAATGAATTTTAATTACATTTTTATATACATAAACATTAAAAATCAGACTGTAAGTTTAATACAGCATGTTCATGTCCTAAAAATATAAATCAAATTATTCATTACAGGAATTCAGTGACTCTTGCAGAGGCATGAACACAGGATGACGTGTAAGCCCTTATGAGTGAACGTCTCCTGGCACCCGAACAGTCTTCTGTGGTGACTCACCGATCTCCTGAGTGTCCGGAAGGAAGAGATTCTGGGTTTGACTGTCTTATTGATCTCCTTCAAACAGTACGACAGGGGGTCCCGGCCAAACTTGGGGGAAGGGGGTCCGTTAGGTGAAGGGGCAGGGGGAGTGGAGAAAGGAGCGAGCACTGGAGAGGACAGCTGGTGTGGGAAATGAGCAAAGTACCAGCACCCAAAGATAAGGTATACAGACATAGATTGGTGTATTGGGGAAGGAGGAGGGAAGAATAATTGAAAAGAAGAAGGGGAAGACAAGAACAACAAGATGACAAGGGAAAGAAAAAGACACCGTCAACACCTTAAAGCACACCACAAAGCAAGGAAGACAACACTGAAGCCAACCCAGCACATGAGCCCAATAAGCATGAAAGCAAAAAACACTCTCATAAACACAAACATCAAGTAATAATTACAAAAAAATAAATAAATCCCAAAACACTAAGATTACACAGCAAAACAACCAACCACAGCTCCCACATTGGTGCCACAGCAACCCTGCAGCCAAGTTCAAGCCCAGCTGATGGGCAGCCTGAGCTCCAGTGAGGAACTGGCTGAAGAAAGCCTGCGAGGTTAAATGACTTTGCATTTTTTACAGCTTTAATTGTTTATTAGTAATAGCAGTAATATAATCATTCATAATAACAACATATTTACTACCCAGTTTCAATGCTAACAATAACAAGACCGAGCTTTCTAACTATGGACTGGATATGATCTCTCTCAATACACCCAATAGGCTATGGTTACTGGCTTGCTGAGTATCTATAGACAGTGGTCAATGTGTTTTTCCAATTTGGCTGTAATTCAGTTACACTGAAAATAGAATTTCGTCTCATCACAAAATGACTAAGAAAAATGTTTGATTCGCAACTAAATATGTTTAAAGTTCAACCAGTACTATTAGAAGTCTGACCTATATGGACAGAAAATATCAACTCACATACCAGAACAGTAGCTATAAATAGCCTGCTTAATTACCGCAGTGGGATTCTGCACATAGATTTTTATTTTGGGGGGGGGGGGCTAATGAGTGCCCTCTGTGACCTATTACAAAGAGGTTAAACTGCAAACATGTCTGGGTGAACTAGACGCTGAGGTGTACATAAATGTAGTAAGGTGGGTGGGGGTCTATTAGCTAAATTACACAGGAGGCTGATGGCTTCTAGTCTCCAATAATGAACGTCTAAGAGAACCACACACAGTTTCTTGTGTAAATACGGTGAGCTAGAAGTACAACATTGTTATTATATGAACATCTACTGAGTAGGTGCCGCTTTTCTTCAGGGTTACGGGGGCCTAAATACAGGAGAGGAGTTAAGAATGGGAATGTTTAGGAGCTAGACATAAACCAAGAGCTCACTTAAGCCGATATATTCAGCCTCCTATTCACACGGCCGAGTCCTAATTGGGAGAGCATGACTGATGATACAGAGCACTGTGCCACACACATACACAGAGCGGGAAAAGTGCACAGCCAGTAAGACATGCAGAGAGTAGAGGGGTGCTGAACAAGCAAACACTGCAGGGAAGAAAGAAGGGATCATTTAGAGCTAGGACTGGAGGTGGGGGACCATTAGCTTGTTAGTGGTCAGCCACTCATATTGCCGGCTTAATTTTGGACCACAGCAAAAGTGCTCCATTGAGATAAGATTTACAATGTAGCGCAGCTCTCTTGCTCCAAACACAAAGTCATACGCAAGAACATAAATGTCAATGAAAACATTCAGGTCATAAACGTGCGACTGTAACTGGTCGGGGTTGTTTTTTTTTACCTACAAAATGTGGTATCATTCTGAAGTTGGCACAAAGATTTTATTGTGATGCAACACATAATGGCAGGTTCTGCACAGTATAATAGAAGCAGTGTGTTTGTGGATGCCTATAGAGAAAAATTCAATGTTGTTTGGGTCCCGTGCTGATGAAAGCACAAGCACAGCAGAATGCTGCCTGCTAGTTGACCTATTGGAAACCAGGGATAGGGAGGGTGTGGGTGGACAAGGTTTATACGCTGACAGCCAGTCATAGAGTCATGCAAAAGACCTTTTCCAGAAGTGTTGGGGTGTGTGAGAGTTCCCATATAACTCAGTGGCAGAGGGTCATGCAATATTATTCTGAGCATTAAAGGTAAGAAGGGTGTGTATGTGTGTGTTGCAAGTGTGTGCAGCTGCAACCACAGGTCCACCAGGGGTGCTCTCTGTAGGGGATTTCCTGGCTCTGCCATGCAAGGAGTCACACACTAATCTGCCTGATTGCCAACATGAAGACTCACTGATTCATTGAAAAATTTCAAAAAGTACAATAAAGGACATCTGTGTGAGTGTGAGTCCATGTCATTAGGCTAAATTAGCCTAATGTTGCACTCTATAGTAAAATCTCCTACCTTACTTCGCTTGCTGAAAAGCCAAAAGTTATTGGTCTTCTTCTTCCATGGGTCAACGGAGACTTTAGGTGTACCGAGGCTACTGTCCGAAGAGGCTCGATTGATCCCCTGACTGTAGTCCTCAAACTCCAAATCTCCCGGACGCTCAAAGCCCGACTTATTCTGCTCTATTACAATCATGGAGTCCTGCATTAAATGCAATTATGGATAAGAGCAATTAAGAGCTATCGTCAAGCAGATTTAAGGCTAAAACGAATTAGCTGTACAAAGCCATGCTTCACATTAATATCCGTTCTTTTCTCTCTTTTTTTTTTTCTTTTCTTTTTTCGAGATCCACTCACATTCTTCTCATTAACATTAGTTCCGGCTTTAGTAATGCCTTCCAGGCACTTGCCAATGATGGGCATCACATGCTTCTCTGTGTCTGAGAACAAGACGTAGCCTTGTGCCAACTTCTGTATTCGCCTCTCATCCAAATCCTGCAATTTCTAGTGAATACAAATTAACAGTTATTTACAAACAATCCCATTATTAGAGATAAAACAAAGCACAATAGATAGCAGCTAAAAATGTGTATTTTAAAAAGGAAAGATCAGGTTTATACTAAAATATTGAAATCATATACATATTTATCTGAAACAAAATAAACAAGCTGTAGCTGTTTATGATTTTCAAATAGCTTTAAAGCATAACTTTGACATACATCATTTTTAAAATTTCTGATTCATTCATAATAACTAATACGCGTTACCAGTAGAATTTCTACTAAAACCTAAAATAATGATGGCGGTAGGTGGTCATTTTGACTTACATTGAAAATGAGAGGCATGTCACTAAAATAGAATTGGTTCTGTTCTTTGTTGTATTTCTGGAGCTGAGCAGCATAGTCGTTCTTACACTCGTCTGCTACGTGTGCTCTCATGTGAGCTTGCTGTTTGGCCTGAAATCATGCACAAATAAAAACAGGTTAACAAAGCGCATCTAGTATTACTTTGGACGATGTCAAATAGGATATGGATATTCAACATGTTTCCTGTTTACTTTTTCAACATCAGCTTTTGTGGCATTGATGTCTTGATCTGTCTTTTCTGCATGCTGTGCTGCACGCTCTGCTTCTCTCCACTCTCTCTCAAAGCGCTTCTTACTCTGGTGTGGATGGAGGAAAGAAACAGAAAGAAAAGCAAGAACATTACATTCAGTTCATTTAGTAAAGAATTAACTCTTAAGAGGTTACACAACTTTAAGCAAAGGACATGGCAGGTTTGACGGAAAACAGGTCTTGTAGTGCGAGGCGGTATTACCAAAAAATTGTACTTAAGATTCTGGCCCTCTGACCTACTTTAACACATTACTTCAATTTTATTTTGTATTACACAAGTGCGCCTTTACTTGTAGCTGTAAACCAATATAAAATGTAAATAAGGTACACACATTTAACTGCTCTTTAAAACAATTATCAGTTGGTCACATGGCAGCAATTCAGTGCATTCAGGCATGATCGTGATGGCCTGGTGAAGGTCAAAGCACAATGGGGAAGAGAGGTGATTTAAGTGGCTTTGAACATGCCGTGGTTGTTGGTGCCAAATAGACTGGTTTGAGTACTTCAGAAAATGCTGATCTACTGGGGTTTTCCCCTCACACAAGCATCTCTGGTGTTTACAAAGAAAGATCCAAAAAAAGAAAGAAAAAGAGAAAAATAGCCAGTGAGCAGCAGTTCCCTGGGCCAAAATGCCTTGTTGATGCCAGAGGTCAGAGTAGAATGGCCAGACTGCTTCAGGTTGATAGGCAGGCAAGTAACTGAAATGATCACCAAAGCACAGAGAAAAGCTTCCTGGAATGCACAGCACGTCAAAGCTTGGAGCTGACGGAGTACAGAAATAGAAAACCACACCGGTTATCACTCTTGTCAGCTACAAACAGGAAACTGAGACTGCTATTCAGCACCCTTAGTACCAACTGAGTACAATTAGCACTATGGCACCATTCAAACACCACAGCCTACCTGAGTATTGTAACTGACCACAGTGTGCCCATGTCGAGATGGCTGCTTCTAGTAGGGTGACTCGCTATCTCACAAAGCCTCAATTATCTCAATCACAGACACCAGGATGTCAATCCAACGGAGCATTTTGGGATGTGGTGAAATGGGAGATTTGTATTATGATTGCGCAGCTGACAAATCAACTATGTGATGCTATCATGTCAATAAGGACCATAATTTCTTAAGAATGTCTCCAGCTCCTTGTTTAATCTATTCCCAAAAGACTTCTGAGGGGAAGTCCGTTCCGAGGGGAAAGATTAATCCAAGCTAGAAAAGGGGAACTAATAAAGTGGCCAGTGAGTGTATCACGAAAAAGAAATAAAACACAAAAAACCAAAAACAAAACAATGAATTCATCTGCAATAAAGATCTGTTTGGTACAGGAAGTCCTCAACAGGCTGCTTGGTAACCTTTCGCAATATGCCACCTTTTTTTTTTTTTTTAATTCTTTCTTAAAGTCAACAAACGGTTTGTAGCCACTTTGTGTGTGCTAGGCCTCACATGCATTAATTCAAGTCACTGAACTGGACCTCCCTGCCATGTATGTGCTGCTGGTAGTTTTGGACCATTCAGTGTTGGTTTACATGGGTTCCCTCTCAATGCCAGCACAGGTTGTCCAGTGACCAATGTAATAATAGTACACAGTTTCTTGAAATGCCGCAGTAGCGTGTTTTTACTTTTCACCTTTATAGTGGTACTTGAAAAAAATATGCTTTAATTTATGATGTCAGTGCTGCATACCAGTTTGTCCAGTATGCAGCACAGCAGTGGAAATTCAAAAGGAGGCTTGCTTTCCACTCTGTTCATCTGATTTTACTATAGACAAATGTAGTCACCTGACTGAGCACACAGAATCTAGAACCATTCACTTTATCTTTCATTTTTTGCACTCAAATCAAACATTCCAGTTTTGGTTATAGAGAAATCTTTTTTTTTTTTTGGTGGTACTTTAAATGTTAACATGCATTGTAGAAATGACTTGTGTGCTGTGTTCATCAACCTTTAAATTCTAAGAGTAAACTTACACTGTCAAGCTGCTTGTAGGTGCTCTCCAAACTCTGCTGGGCCTTCTTGGCATCCATCAGATACTGCAGACATCCATAAAAATAGAGTGAGAGGAGGGTCAGATGACAAAAAGAGAGACAGCCATGTGCAGGGGCAGACAGAATAAACAATGACTGCCTAAAGCCACACAGCACAACAGACAAGAAAACAAATACCAGTGTGTCTGTTTGAGACATCACGTCTTCAGTAGAAGCCTGTACATGGCTGCTCTGTTCTATCAGGAAAAAGCCAAAGCATTCCTCAGAGAAATGGCACACCACCACTCAGACCATGTCTCCCTCAGGAGACTCTAAGTGAGGCTTCTTTCCTGCCACAGCAGTAAGATCTCTGCATCTCCACTCCTCCTTATCACTGTTTGTTGTATATTCTAAAGAAAAAACCCATTTGGCATGTTGTCAGAATGTTGACGACTATGGTGTAATAGGCACATACACAGTGAGTTCTAGGTGTTTTCATTTACGTCATTTACATAACGGGGGCTTCCAGTGTCACACAGTATGACTCAAACCAGGAAGTAAACAACAAAACTGTTAAAACAGCATGGAAGTGAAACAAAAGTGGCCTAGTACAAGACAGTTAACCATCTGCAGGTAAAGAGTGGTATGAATGGGACTGTAGGAAACGAGACCAACTAAAATGAAAACATCACAGATTCTCTTTGTTGCCACAGATTAGAACTTTAAAGACTCTAACCCTCATCCATTTCATATCGAGCTCACCGTCTTTCGTTCCTGCTTAAGATCTTGCAGGTACTTGGTAAGATCGATGCAAATGTTCATCATCAAGTTCTCTGCAATTAGCTCTCTCTGCCCCGCATAATCGTTCATCTCTGTCAGGATGTCCAAAAACGCCTGGTAGCTGGACAACCTATTATTTAAAGAGGTGGAGAAAGGAAAGGGTGGAGAAAGAATGACACTGTGATGAGGCAGCTGATAAGATGACAAACAGACAGGTTAAAAGAGAAGTTTGCAGTGGACCACGGCACGATAAGAAGTTTATAGCTTCCTTATTCCTGCTTCCTTCTAAAGGCATTTAAATGGCAACGAAAACAGCAATGCACTACTGCGTGGATAACAACACCAACTAACTGCTTGGATAACAGGGGGAAATGAAGGGAAAACCTTTAGTTTCAGATAGCAAATGAACTTAGGGGCTGCACCAAAGTCCAGGATTATTTTTAACTATAGATAATGCAAAGATATCCTAGTAGATTCCACAAATAAAAACATAAATATAAATAAGGGAGCTCTTCTATAAGAACAATCCTGCAACATAACCAACAACAACTCACCTGCATTCAGGCTCATCTTTGCTGCTTCGTTTTTGGTTATACTTCTTTGAAAGGTTCCTGTGAACAGTGACAGATCATTAACAATCTGAAATGGGGAAAGGGCTGAAACGGCAGATGGCAATAGAAGACAACTCGCTGACTTAAAATGTTCTTATGTAACCATTTGATTTGTTTCCACACCATAGGATCAACAACAGCAGTCCACTATGAACATATTTAAATAGCTGTTCTTCCTCCTTTCACTCTCCTTCTGACCACTTCCTGTCTATCATGCGCCAGTCTGCTCCCGCTTCCTCTCCTTTCCAGCAAAGCTCAGCACTACAACAGATGGGGGCCTACAAACTGGGAAACAACCGGGAGAGGAAGGACTATGTAAGAAAGGCCACAGGAGAGAGAGAGGAGAAAGATACAGGGACAACAAGCTACAGCTGGAGAATCGAGCTAGTGTTTCACACACAAGTTAGATTCAGTCCCACAGTGGTCATAAGACCAACAAGCATTTCATAAACAGCCTTTTAACAGGCACCCATGCAAACACAAAAGGACACATATGCTGCAAGCTGCTTTGAGCAACACACTTGTACACAATTCTTTGTGGCAGTTGGGCAACAACAACGTGAAAAACAGAGGAGGAGAGAGAAAAAACAAAAACAGGCCTACCTCAGTTGTTTGGCATAGTTTTGCTCAATCTCTGTCCTCTCCTTCGCAAATTTCACATACTTCTCTACCAGCTCCAGGCCAGACTGTGTGTGCTTTTCAATGATGTCATATTGGTCCTGGTGGAAGGAGCACAACACAAATAAGGAAAAGACAAAACACAGTGAAATACCAAACATGTGTTGAATTCTAGGTAATGACCGGGATGTTGCACTGGTGGACTTTGAGGTCACCAAATTACATCTTAAGCAGGGGGGAATAAAACAAAAACACATCAAGGTTTGTTCTTGCATGCTAGGCCCCAAGAATGCTCGCCACATGTGCACAAGATATTGGCAACCGTTTCTTACTTCCGCTAGGCTTTAAATCATGGGGGACCTGCGTTTTTCTTACGAGGGGGAGAGAACTGTCAGAAGGACACAGAGGTCATGCTTCTCAGGCATTAAAGAAGGAGGTGCTTTTCTCTTCCTTATGTGGTCAGACTGTGTGGAGTGAATAGCAACGTGACGCCCGATTCCTTAGAAAAAATTTTTTTCATGCCAGTTCCATTTACAGCCGAATTTGCTGACTTCTCCTCATCATTATGCAGTATGACTGAGGCATATATGGTTTCTGTTCCTCTTTCACTGCTCTCTTTAAAACACCTTCAAGCTCTGACAAGCCTACTAAGAGTGAGAAACAATGCTGAAGACTTGAAGCGGAGGCATGTTGAAAGGGGATTCCTGACGTGTTGAGCCACGTTATTCTACACCCTTCCCGCTCTTCAGGTGAAAGAAAAGAGTTAAAGTCCACATAAATGAGATGGCATTTAACCTAACTACAGTACACAGTTCAAAGTTAAGAGTAAGGCCTGCAATCCAGCGCTACAATAATGCCTAGCCAGTAGGCACTTTGGGGGGTTTTAATTAAGGGTCAATAATTGTGTAACTGTAGTAGAGAAAAGGAGTGAAGTAGAGTGCAGTAATAATAATTCTTTTACTATATGAATACATTTGGATTTGCAGCATATTATGATTTACCACACAGTTTTTGGATAACAGTAAACTAGCCTCACATGATTCCTGGATCACAAAGTTAGCGCATGTGACAATTTCTCCTAAATTACTCGTACCAGCCACTTAAAACCAAATCGCCCTAAATGAGTGATTCCTCCATCAGGCCCCAGTTAGATCCATAACTGGAGATGTGTCAAAGTGCAAACCAAATACCAGGAATACATCAATTACAAAATTCAACTCATGTTTAAAATAGCATTTTTCTTTTTAGTTTTTGCTGACATTTCCTCCCCATTTTGGGAACTGAAGTAAAATAGACCTCATTACACCATCTCTGAACATTTACCAAGCACCAAGTTTTTATGACACAAGAGATAAAAGTCAGCCACTGCCACTTATAAATGTCACGCCCAAGACACTTATTTGGTAAATATATTAGCTCACGTCTATCAAAATCTGTTTACACGTGAAGTAACCAAGAAGCTAGAGGCAACAGGAATAATAACACAACTGAAAGCCATATTATTCAGTCGGGAACTTGTAGGAATAACTACATGTGTACGAACTAAAAAGCACAGTAAGTTATGAGCTTACAATACCTGTTAGCACCCATTCAACTTAGTCCTGAGGCCTGACCTAATGCTGTTTTCAAACTCATAAGCTTGATTTAGTCTTCTGCAGGAAGCATCCTAACTTACGATGTAACTGGAAACCCCTCTTATCCACAACATTCCACGCCACTCAAGTCACTGCAGGCTGTGTCAACCCGACGTGCAATGACATTTCTCAAGAGGTGCAAATCAGGTTACGGCATACGGTTAAAAGGGGTTTCCAGTTACGATGTAGACTTCCCACTGAAGCATAAATCAGGCATTGGTAGCCCCCAAGACAGATGATCAGAGGCTTTAAAATAATGTCCAAGACTGGACAACAGCTGGTTAGTCAAAATGCATTAATGCAGTGCCTTCGACTTGTAGGCAGGTTACTTCCGACATATTACAATTACAAATTAATCACTCTGATTGGTTAATTTTTTAGATTGTTAGTTGCACCACTAAGACAGATGTACTCATCATATTATGAAGACTTGGAAAGTTGTAGTCTGCCTCTGTAGTCTGGAACGGGTCATTTGAATAGATAAGCCCTTTATTTGCATATTCAGTTTGTGGACTGCCGACCAGCCTGTGGCACAGTGTGCAAAAAGCTTACTGCTTACTGTGGAGATTTAAGGGGAGGTTAGAAACTACAAGCTGTGCTAGGTGTAACCTCTTTGTGAGGGTTTGTCCTTAATCCAGTATTTATGGTCAAATTTCAAAATACTATACTTGAAGTATTCCTGTCAATACTGAGTACCATTCCAACATCCAGACACTTCCATTGAAAATACAACTGCAGATACTTATTAATGTTGGAAAATATTATCGATCCAGGAAATGTCACCATTTCTATATCAAGATAAAGCAATGCAGAGCAAAAGGTTTAAAAGTCTGACAATCCTTTAATGGTTATTTAATAGTTGAGGTATACCGGGTATATTTTAATAAGGTGAATGGATATTTATCTGGTAAAGCTGTAGGATCTCAGTTATGTCGTCTGGATGTTGGATGTTCAAGTATGATGCTAAAAATAATTGTGATTAAGCCCTTTTTTTGGTCAACATTTTTCACACTGATGAAGAAAACCCTTTAGTGAACTGGCTGTTTTATAGATCCAACAGGAAAATTGAACGTATATCAGAAATCTGTTTCAATTTAAAAAATAAATAAATAAATAAATAAATAAAAAAAGATGTTTGGCTAATTTGTTATCAATAAGCGTATACCGGTATTACCAGAAAGTCTTCACATACACACTACCCCATCTGTCCCGCAATATCACCCCTAAAAAAAAAGCATCTACATCAGTTTAAGCAATTATGAATAAATGACATGACCGAAGAAGAGTGGGAGGGGTTTCCACGCTAAAAAAAAAAAAAAAATGGATGTGAGAAATCTCAGTGCCAACTCCATCAGACACACTCTAAAACACAACGTTAGGAATAATGTCAAATAAATGATTGAAACCATTTCTGGGTAAATATTCAGTTTCTATAAGTTCCAAAAATTACATTCTGTTTTTTCTTTAACATTTTAAACCACTTTTTCTGGAAATGAGGTTGGATAACAGAGCTCATAGAGCTCATCTAAAGAGTTCTTCAAACTTTTCACCTGAGGAAAGTGAATTAGAAAACATTTTTTAACTTTTTAATGGGTGTTGGTAACATAAAATTCAAAAGTTCAGTGTTGAAATAATCCAAATGTTTCAACCTTTGCTCTGTGGCCTTTGGACTATTAACACAAAAATACAAATATTTAAATTGTGACCTCCTTTTAGTCAACATTCTACACAACAACCCATCTCCCCTGTGATGGACTGGTAACCTATCCAGTGTATACCCCATCTACTGCCTTGGGCTCCAGCACCTCCTGCAACGTTGAACCAGCAAGTGGCTAAGAAGATGGATGGACAGAGAGTATGCCAGATTTCTTGTAAGCAGTTTCGTAAAATACTGAAAAAGTCACATTTGGTTATCTATAAACCTCAAGATAACAACTTAAATCTGAACAAGAACGCCCCACTTAAAAAGCAAAACCATTAAAACTATCTTAAAATAAATCAAAACAACTTGAAAAGATATAATCAGTGTCTTCTCAAACACCATTCAAAGCCACAGTCAAAGTTATGTATACAAGTCCCCGCAGAGTTTGTACTGAACTGATTTTCATAAGACTAAAACAACTTTAAAATGAGCATGTTTTTGTTTTAAAAGCAAATGTTATGTTGGTGGCTTGCACGACTGCTTTTTATTTGTTCTTTTAACTTGCCTTTACCTATAGTTATTTTTTTAATGGAGTAATCGCTCCTTTCCTCAGGAATACTTTGAGCCATGACTAGAATCTTTATCCTCCTCTTATTTCATCGTTTTGAAGGATAGTCTAAATATTCTAGTTCTGCCCTGGTAATTATACAACTTCCAAATATAGAGAGCCATAACCTATTTTGTACTGCACAGATTTATGTATGTGGGGTGCGTTAAAAGTATGACAGTTTACTTTGTTCTTCAACTCCCAGGTCTCATCTAAACCTCTGTCCTCAAAATAATGTCAAAAGAGAACTGGCATCAAGTAAAAGCCACACAATTTCTAAAGGAGGCACCCTGAAAGTCACCAACCTACAATGCTTGGCTGGATATTTCAGCCTTGAGTCACCCTGTCATCTTGAAAATGAGGGGCCAGGCCTGGCCAGACCAGCCTTACTGCAGTTCTGAGGAGTGCCCTGGTAACACTCACTATCACAGTTAATGCCCAGACAATGATCTTGTACTCTGTAAACTAGTGCCTTAAAATAGCCATTGGATTAACGACAATCAGGGGACAGATGTCATAGAGCTGATTTGGCCCGAGGAACTAGCCAAACATTAAAAAAGCCAATTATGCCTGCAGGGCTTTGTCCAAGCAGGCAGGTGAAGACATAGCCTACAATGAGATTTTTTAATGAAATCTATATTGACTGAAAGCAGAACAGTTCGCTTTCCTGTGAGGGATTTCCTAAAAACTAGTGAAACAACTACATGCACTAAAACAGGAAAGCCTTACAAAGAGACAAAGCCTCTGATTAATCCTGGGGTACCACATTTCTCTGAGTCAATCAAAGTAGGGCAAAACTAATTAGGCTGTGTTGCACCAGCACATAGGATGGAAAAGGGACTGGGGAAGAGGCCTAGGGGGAGATTGTAATGAGGTCACAACCTCACTATGCTCATCTTTGCAGTGCTCCATTTTACATATTCAGGTTTGTTGAAAATGTGCATGAGCAACAACAGGCTTCTGGATAATGTCATTGCCTTTACAGCTGCATCCAGGAAGTGGCTTACAGCTGGCTACCTAGCAGTCTGTAAAACACAATTCATACAAATCCAGTATTTTACCAAATCATCGCAGCACGTGGGAATAAAAATCTCTCTCAATATGCACTCTTTGTTGAATAAAAAAAGAATCATGGCACTGAGATGGACACATTAAGGGATTTACTCATGAAACTTGTTCGCAAGGCAAATCACAGCATCTGATTTCATCTCTATGGAAGCAAGGTGTGCCAGACTGTACACAATGAACCATCCCACGGGGCACAACCCACCTCTGCACTGTTTAAAGGCCTTTCTAGATGTGAAATAGTGTTTTTAGGCTGATATCAGACAACTTTTAAGAGTCATCTGGGTCATAAATAGTCACTTGATCCAATTAATTAATTAATACTTAGATTTGGAGGAAAGAGAGGGACTAAATGATAAAACAAAAGGTGTAAAAAAATATGTAATATGCAAAACGTGGATCCTTCATTTCCCAAAAGTGCTTGTATGGTTTTGTATGTAAACTTAATCATTTTTACGTACTAAAAGTTGAAGAAATGGCTGGAAACATGTTAGTATAATCCTGAATGCACAGCTGTGCACACAGGCGAGTTACTCCGCTTCTGGATACATGTAGGCTTCCTCGCCGGAGGTCGTGTAGCGTTTTTCACTTTCTCATCCCGCAATGCTTAAAAAAACTGCACTGCAAACCTGACACCCAGACAACCTATTAAAATATCAAAGGAGACAGAAGCGAGACAGATGATAGACTCACCCAAAGCTCTGTGCCCCAATCCATGTTCAGCTTGTTGGCCAAGCTGTCTGACTACCCCGAATACAAAGAACTTCTCCAAAGTTATCCCAACAGCTCGGAGGACGGCCCTGGCAAGTATAATCCCAACGTGATAGATCGGTCGTAAACACTACCTTCTCCGGCTTATTCTCTCTTCAGCACACACAATACATCAACATTATGATCCTGCAATTAATTAGGTGTGCCAGTCGTTAGTCTGATTCTTCTAAATATTTTACATAGCGAGGGAAACAGGGACAAACTAGCTTTCGTATCCGCGTCACTCCCAAATCCTAAGCCTTAAAGGGGCAGTAGCCTGAAGTACACACGCTACCAGCCAGGAGACTGCTGCATCCTGACAGCCCACACTGGTTAAAATTACTTCTGTTCAAGACGTGTTCTTATCTAAGACGGTTATTTTAAAAAAAAAGTCCTCTATAGGCTACAAGCTCCGGGAATTCTGTGCTTCCCTGATAGAGAGCGTCCCCCGGACTTTCCCACATGAATCATAGCATTATGTTCATCATCGATCAACAAGCAACAGGCTGACTGGTTCT
The DNA here is from genome assembly GCF_018398535.1 of Haplochromis burtoni. Classification (NCBI taxonomy): domain Eukaryota; kingdom Metazoa; phylum Chordata; class Actinopteri; order Cichliformes; family Cichlidae; genus Haplochromis; species Haplochromis burtoni. Next base: position 3,518,909 of record NW_024582382.1, on the reverse strand, counting down.
GGCAGTGCCTCACCGTCTGATTCAAATCATTAATGACTCACAATTAAGTTTTCATGCAAGAAAATAGGCTACTCTGTTTAATTTGCTTATGTACAGTGACGCCTAATAAGGTCTACAATGAACACATCCACTACTTCCAGACTGAAAAACAGCCAGACTGTAATGGGGGAACGAAAGACGGAAACTATAAATGTAAGAAGATTTAAATTCAATCTTTTGAGAGATATGAAGCTACGAATACTTCATACAAAGAGAAATTGAAAATGTTTTTTTTTTCATAGGAAAGAACAAATAATTAGGTTAAGTTTTCACTTCAGTTTTCAGAATCCTGTAAAAACCCCTAGCACTTAACACTGGTTGATGACATAAGGACATCTATGTCATTTGGAATTTTGTATCTCTCTATCTTTTGTCTTCTGAGAGTTGTGAAAAGGGACCAGGAGGATGAGAAACGATGAAACAAGCAGCACCCAACAGACTGGAAAGTGTGTGGTTGGGGGGGGGTTACCTGTTTAGTTTTACCTGTGAGACAAAACATAACATTTCTTCTCACCTCTTGACCTTTTCTTTATTCATTTCCCATATCTGTTCTGCACAGTCAGCAACCGTATCTTTTATCACAAGTGTGGCAAATCTTGTCTTTCTTCCAACTTTATTCTCTCCAACACAAATGTAAACACCAGCACTGGTAGACGTGGCTCTAGTGATAGTGACAGACTTCTGGCGCCTCTTAGTGGTCTCATTTCACAGCCGCTGTGAGCTGTGTAGATCAAGCTGATGTTTGGGGGAGGGAGGGTTGCTAGAGCTTCAAATAGAATCACAGCGACTGACGATGGATCTTCAAATCTCACAACAATTTCAGAAAGCGACAGTGATACAAGGCAATCTTCTACAAGTAGACTTATGAAGTTAGAGCTTTTCTTTTCTTCTCTTTTCTAATTTAAGGAATAAGTCAACAGTATCCACTCAACAGCTACCCTGAGGTACCCCTGAGCAAGGTGCTGCCCCAGGCGCCCAATGGCTGCCCACTGCTTTACATAGTGAATGGATTAAATGCAAAGAGGAATTTCCCCACGGGATCAATAAAATCTACATTATTATTATTATTAAAGGATGCATTAGCAAATTAACTGTAAGATAAACAGTGATTTAAATGACAAGGTGCAGGTTGTATTGCTGCAATAGAATGATCCTAAGATTGTTTGTGTTCTCCCCGTCGCATTTCCAGTTATAGACAAGAGGAGGGTTTCCCTTGGTTTCACAGCTCAGGGTAATATCAGTGCCCTTAAGTTGATAGATATCATTGTGTTTAGTTTAGCTCAGGAGCATCAAGAATGGCAAGCATAGTTTTTTACATTTAAACAATGGATAGCTAAACTGACTTGAATGGTTTTTGTTTTTTAAATCTAAGCTAAAAGTTGAAATAATGCTCTGTTTGTTTGGACACAGTGGGATGTTTACTCACAGTGTTCAGAAACACTGTGTGAATGAGGGGAAAAAACAGGAAGTTGTGGTGTCTCCCTTAGTTATGCTGCAGTTGACGTGGGCTGCTGGGGGGATTTTTATGATACGCTGGGCATTTATTAATCTCTTTATCTCTTTAAACATCTCTGTGTTTTTAGCCTTTTTGTATTTAATCATTCTTTGCTCTCACTCCAACCAGTCAACCAGTCACGTTTCTTCCTGTTAAAAGGAAGTTATTCCTTTTTTCCTTCCCATTGTACAAGTGCTTGGTCATAGAGGGTTGTGTGAATGTTGAGGTTTCTCTTTGGTATTGTATAGTCTTTACTTTACAATTCGAAGCACCTTGAAGCAACTGTTTTTATGAAGTGGCACTATATAAATAAAACAGAATTAAATTGAACTACATTTTTTTCTGCGAATGTTCACTCTCAAATTACAGGATTCATTATTCAGTTTTTTGGTTTGATTGTTAAATGACGTGTCACAATGCTTTCATTGTTTTTATACGTCAGTGAAGTACTGAACAGGAACAAAACTGATGACATCACACAGCAGCCAGTTCTGCTTTTTTCTTCTATTGAACAACTTTTGGATTCTCTGGCAAACAACATTAGATAAAAGTTAGTTACATATACATCATCATTTTTAATTTTCTTAGCATTACACTGTATTCATTTCAAATTAAATTTTTTGTATGCAATAGGTCTTTACTGCAATTAATGAGAATCATCTAGCTTTATTTTTGCACTCAAACTTTCAGTCTAACAGTATAAAATCTCTTTGTTTTTAAAGCCGGAGCTTTTATTTCTCATTTCAGTGTGCTGGTAAACTTTACAGAGAAAGGAATTCCTCCATAGTCTTCTACAATCTCAAGTGGATCCAGGATAAGAGAGTTGAGCTCTGTTATGCATATGATGTCAGGATCTTTGCCTCCCTCTTGTGATTCAGGCCGCTAATGCATTTGACTAAAGCTTGAGCTGTAGCTCCTATGCTCCTATGTGTAATGTTATAAACACAATCTTTTGATCCTTTAGCTTCAACAACTCTTTCCACAAGTTCATGCCTTCAATATTCCTCTTGAAAATCAGTATCAATACACTTTTCAGCTCCTTAGGCTTCCTCTCATTCTCCAGGATTTTGTTAAACAGTCTGGTTAGAGTTGACTGTCCTCTCTCTACCACCACAGGCATGTCATCTTGACCAACCACCTTTCCACTCATCACCCTCTTCATAGCTGCCCTCACATGCTCCTTACTAATCGGCTGCACTTCCTGATTTTCAACTAGTCCTTGTCTCTCTCATTTTCTGAATTCAACAGCTTCTCAAGTACTTCTTTGAATGTTGTAAATAAATAAAGAATCACAGTGATAACAGATACAGATACATGACCTTCCACCCTTTGAGGAACTTTGAGGGGCTCAGAGTTCCCCTGAGCTGGTACTTCTCCAGAGTGAAAATAGCCAGTTGAGGTGGTTCAGGCAGGAAACGTCTTATGCAGCTCCAGGCATGTCCTACCTGAGAAAGCTCAGGGGCACATGAGGCATGATCAGGCACTTAAAACAATACTTTGAATTCCATATGCAATAGTATCTCAGATTATATAATCCATTCACAAAAATGGTGGTTTGAAATTTCTATTAGTATGAATGGCTTTTTTCCTTCAGTACTTTGAGTAAATCAGTATCATGATTAAACAGTTACCAGTCATTAGTTTGGTTCTTTTTCACCAGTGTGACAAATCTTGTCTTTCTCACAACTTGCAACACACATGTAAACGCCAGCATTGGTAGACGTGGCTCTTGTGACAGTGATAGTCATCTGGCGCCCCTCAGTGGTCTCTTTTGCATTCACAGCATCTATACAGATCCAGCTGATGTTAGAGGGAGGGTTGCCATCAGCATTGCAGCTTAGTGGAACATTCTCACACATTCTCAGGGTGTAAATAATCCCACTGGTTAACATTTAGTCACTTTGATCTCATAGGTTGACAGGTAAAAGAGAAAAGGACTGTCTGTGCAACCAGAGTTGTTTGAGCTCACAACACTTTAAGAATATATTAGTATTGGGTGGCAAGCTGATATCCAGAGTTCACTTAGTGGAAAATAAGGAGGAAATCTTACAAAGAACAACAGCAGTGTAAGGTGCTGAGGTTGCAGAAGGATGGACTGATAAGATCCGAAGCAGGTGCAGGAGGGATCTCTGGTGCTTTGGGTCCTAAGTGCAGCACAGCCTCACATCTGAAAACTAATCCAGGGTAATCTCTCTTGGGAATGAATCTTAAAACAGACGACACATTGACCGGATTTCCATGAGGGTCAATAAAAAATTTTGTGTGCACAGTTTCATTTCCTCTTTACCACTTCACTGTGAACTCCTTCACGGGAGCAACATTGGTGACATTGCATTTCAAATCATACTCTGTGCTCTCCGTCACTGGACTATGATCCATTGCAGAAATTGACGCAGTCTGAAGTTTTTGTAAATAAATTAAAGTAAAAATAAATGATGTCAATGAAGACACATTTTTAGTAATTTTGTCTTGATGTCTTTCCATCACCGCAGATGATTATAAATTCAACAGTCAACATGTGATTAAAATGTAACTTTAGTACAAGCTGTTTAACCTTGTGGTACCTGTTTAGAAATCACCACCATATTTATACATATTTCCCCGTTTTCAGATGCTCAAAAATAGTTGGACAAATCAATATCATTTTAAATATAAGAAATGTTATTTAATACCTGGATACAATCCTTTACACTATCGCAAGTCAAGACGTCATGGACATTAACAAATGTTATTTCTACCTTGAGTTTCTCTGCTAGGATGTTGAATAAGCTAATTCAGTTGCTGCTTGTTTGTGGCTCTCTGTGCATTCAGTTTTGTCTTCAGTAAATGAAAGTATGCTCTGTCAGATTGTACCAATGTAACTGGCTTGGCCAATGAAGAATATCCAATTTCTTTAGCTTGAGAGACTGCTTTTGGTTAATGATCCATTTGCATTGTAAAGTGGTGTTGGATCAGGTTTGCATTCAGCATTTTGTCTGAGTCTGAGCAGAGAGTATAGCCCTGTGCACTTCAAAATTCATCCTGCTACTCCTATCAGCAGTCATCTCATCAATAAATACCAGTGGTCCGATTCCACTGGCAGCCATACATGCCTCCACCATGTTAAACAACATGCTTCGCATCATGAGTTGTTTTTCTCCTTCTCTACAGATTTATCTTCGTCCGTGTCAGAAGTTCACCTTGTTTATATCTGTCCAAGCTCTTTTAGATGCTTTCTGCCAAATCCAGTATTGCATATCAAATGCAAGTTGAACAGTTGAAATCAAGTCCAAATTGTTTATTTGCAAAATCCTAGGAGACAGGCATCACCTGACCATAAAACTACTTGTCATTCGATTGTCCTTTGAGCCTCAGAAAATGCTCTTAAACTGTCACGGTTCTGGGTCAGTTTGACCCAGTATTTTGAGTTATGTTTTGGTTTATTTTTCAATGATAGATTGTTCTTTATGTTTCTCTGGTGCTTTGTTGGGTTTTATGATGAATCTGCCTTTCAAGTTACTTTGGTGTGTTTGATTGTTTCCTTATTCTCTTAGTGCTTGTGATGATGATGATGATTATGATGATGTTCTATGTTCCAGCTTATTCTGGTTTATTCTTAGTTCTGCCCGTGTTAAGTCTGTGTTTCTTAGTCTGCATCCTTGTGTCTTATTTCCTGTTTTATTGTGAAAGTCTATGTCTTATGTTAGTGTGTGCCGCTTTGCTCCCCCTGTCTCGTTAGTCCAATTTCTCCCAGCTGTGTCTCCCTCCTGTTGCCCATTCCCTGATTACCACCCTGTGTATATTAGCCCTGTGTTTTCCTGTGCTCACTGTCGCGTCGTACCCTCAACTAGCTGTGTGTTCTGCTTCTATGTGCCTAGTGTTTAGGCTCCTGCTGCAGTTTTGTATTTCTTTTCCAGTGTCTCAGTCCTTGGTTCCTCTGTTCAGACTTTTGTTTGTCTTTTGGTGAGTTTAGTTTGTACGAGGTTTTTCCCAGCAATAAAGCTGCGCTTTAAGTCTCACTTCCGTGTCTGAGTTCTGCATTTTGGGTCCACCACTCCTGCTTGCCTGCCTGCCACACAGCGATTCATGACATAAACAACTAATGCAATAATTTTTTTTAAACCTCGTGACTTAAAACTTAAACTTTAAGTCATGAGGTTTGGTGTTTTAAGCACTTCAATTGCATATTGATTATTTAATGTAAAATTGTGGTAAAATGATAGGATCATCAAAATGATGGCATAAAGAGACAAAGTCGCAATAACATTTATTTAATTATGTATGGAGTGACCTGTGTATATCGGACATTATGACATCAAAATGAGAAGAAGGCAGAGACAAATTAGTAGGCATACGTCAATGTGTAACTCTCCAAAACGTTATTGTTTTTTATTTCTACACAGTGGTACAAACACTTGAATGAGAGCAATTACAGGCTACTAATACCATCAAGAGTGAGCAATTAAAGTGACTATTCTAGCAATGAACATCATTCTACCAAAAATTGTATCAGTTCATTTGAGCAATGATGTAATCCATGTTTTCTGGAAATGTATACATAAAGATAAGCTGTGCAACACAATTGTACCTTTATCTTTGATAATATCACTCTGAAACCTTTGCTTTTCTTTTGGTTTCTGTACTTTATTTAAAAAAGACATCTTCATCCTCGTGGTTTCATGACTTTTAAATTCGTAGATCCTTCAAGTACATTTCTTACTGCAAAACTTACTTTATTTACTTTCATTAAAATTAGAGGTTCTAGAGTTTTCTTTCATTTAAATGTTCTTCTAAATGAAGTGCCACAGGGCTGACCAAGAACAAAATAGGGGTGCACCACGGGAAATCTGAATATTTAATTTTTAATTAATTTGATTTTAGTTTTGATTTTTATTCTTGCTTCAGAGATTCTGGTTCTTGGTGTTGTTCAAACATACATCTGGTTTATTTATTTTTTTCCATTAGTAATCTGTTCTTCTTATGTTCTGGGTTCTTGTTATTCCTCTAATCTTCTAACTTCATTTATCTCACCTTATAAGTTTATGTGTTACATTTAAGTTATTTATTATGGCACCTTGTGAGAGGTCATTTTGGTTCCTACCTGGTAAGATTTATGGTGGAATTGTTTGTAGAGTGTAACATCCACTGTGTGCCATGCGTGTCAGGGAGTGAACAGAGTAAAGTTCACAGTTTTGGTATTAAGATAGAAGAGACTGTAGCCTCCAATGCAGCCACAGCCCAGAGCTACCACAATTTATCCCCTCAGTCTTCCCTTTGGGGATTTTGTGTTGTACTTTGTGGAATTTTACAACCACACTAATTAAAGGGGCCACTTTTTGTTAAATCCTGCTTGTCTCCTAATTTTACTTTTGGGGTTTTATCCTGCAAATTGTGACAGATTTGTATAATCTGTCACAATTTGTATAAAGTAAGTGTGCTATGTAGAATGTCTGTGAAGGTTCTCAGTCATCCAGGTCATCGCAGTCCTTTGACTGCTATGTAGAATGTTACTTTTCAGAATGATATCTAGTATTGTAGGTGTGTTTTTCATCACAATTAGTAATCCATCCAAGTGACATCAAAGGGGATCAATCATATATCAGTGGAGGGGTTATTCCAATCTAACTCATGATTTAAAAAAAACCCCAAAAAAACAAAAAAAAAACTGAATTGGTGATTCAAAATGGCCTGAATCTAGAGACTGAGCCATCTGCGACAGTCATCAAGAAAGGGTTCAATGAGACTTCATAAAGTATTACAGGACTCAGAGGAAGGCATCTCTTCTTCTTCAGAAGACTTAGGGACTTCCATCTGCCACTGAGGGTGCTTAAGAACTTCTACTCCTGCACCATCGAGAGCATCCTGACAGGAAACATCTGCACCTGGTTTGGGAACAGCACCAAGAAGGACAGACTAGATCTGCAAAGAGTGGTGCGCTCAACCAAACGCATCATTCTGTAATCATCAAATACGTGGGTGGAAATCTTACAGAGGACAACAGCAGTGTAAGGTGGTGAGGATGTATTAGGGAGGAACATCTAAAAGTTAATCCATTGTAATCTCTCTGAGTGGAGATTTTCAGGGTAGAAGATGTGTTTACTGGGATCGCAGTAGATTCATTAAACGTCTCTGTGAGCACAGTTTCATTGCCTCTGTACCACTTCACTGTGAGAATCTGTACAGGAGCAACACTGATGACATCACATTTCAGATCATGCTCTCTGCCCTCCACCATCGGAACATGACCCATGTCAGACACTGACACAAAGACACAAAGTCTGGAGTTTCTGTAAATAAAACAATTTTTATTTTTTGGTATTACTGATTTACAATGTAAAAACCAAATTTAATGTCTAACATTATTACATCAGTACAGGAAACATGCATTTCTAAAAGTGTTAGTTTGCAGGTGCCAGAGTCACATTTTGATTTCCACATAAGGAACATTTGAATTGGATCAATTAGAAGCTGCCTGATATTATCATGTCTAAGCATGTCTTTAATTATTGCTTTCTTGCATATGCATTTTTCAGTTCATGCAGGTCATAATACAGTAACACAGTCTGTACACATGTACTTACTGTAAACAGCGAAGAGTGGACTCACAGTGGTGCAAGAACAAAACCAGGAAGATTATGAAGGACCTCTCCCATCCCAACAATGGACTCTTTTCACTGTTGAGGTCTGGGAAGCGCTTCCGCTCCCCAAGGGCCAAAACAGAGAAAATGAGGGGGAGCTTCTTCCCCCAGGCTATTTGGGCCCTGAACCAAGTGCAGGACTGGACTCTCATTCATCACGTCACTGTTTTTATTTGCACACTTCTTCCAATTTCTCTCTTAAATCATTATTTGCGCATTCTTTTTTTACTGTAAATTTCTAAGTTAAAATCTGTAAATTTTGTCATAATCTGTAAATCTGTAAATTCTTTACCGTCGTTTAATGGTCGGGCATTGCACAGAAACAAGCACTTCACCACTTGTCTGTGTATGGTTGTGTGTGTGGTAAATAAAATTTGAATTTGAATTTGACTACAGGGTTCTTTTTTGTAACATTAGACACCAACTGGTGGCCCTTGAGTTTAAAAAAAAAAAGCCATTTTTAAGTTGTTTTCAGTTTTTATATTATGACTGTTAATCTCATTCTTCCTCTTTTCTTCCTCTATTTAATATCATGCAAGCGAAGCAGATTATACTCTCACTGAAAGCTCTTTGCAAAAATCAATTTTCAGGCCAGTCAGATTATTCAGAAAGCAAAAAAATCTTTTCCAAAGTTATCCCAGCAATTTGAAGGAAGGTCCTGTTGAATAGGATCCAAGCACAATATAACCACTGACTGCTCCAGCTTTGTCTTTCTTCAACACATATAGCTGATTAATTGTTTAATAACCATCACACTTAAGCAATTAATTATGCTTGCCAGCTTTTAGCCAGGTTTTTCCAAATATTTAACATGATGAAGGAAATCAGGTCAATGTAGCTTTCCTATCCACATCACTCTCAAAAATGGTAATAAGCCTTAAAGAGGAAGCGATCTGATCTCCACACAGGATGCCAGCCAAGAGGCTGTGCTGTAACCCGAAAGCCTCCACTGGTTAAAATCAACCTATTGTTTAATCCGTGTTCTTCAATGAATTATGTTATAAAAAGTATTCTGTGGACTCTGGAAATCAGTCATTCCCTGGCAGAGAGTCCTGGACTAGCAGATGATCACCCTCTAATTCAGATCATTAATAATTCGCCTTTAAGTTCTGGCATATGACATAGACTACTTTGTTTAAATGCAGTAAATCCTGTTAGGGCTACACTTTGTGCTTTTAATATTTCACAATTAAAATGAACTGTGGGTCAAAAAACATAAAAACAATAAAAAAAATAAATTCAAACATAAGACATAATATTGCTAAATGTTAATTGTTTTTACAGCAGTTTCATGCACTGTTTAGCAGACATATACATAACATTATTAACTCTGAAGCATAACCTTCTTATTATTTTAGATATTTCTGCTATTTGTTTTCTGGTATATGAAGTTGTTTAATTCAAGGAATTAATTTATGGAAAAATTAAATGTACATTTATACAATATTATAGGACAAATCATAAATTACATATGCAATTAAAATTTTACTTCATTTTTCATAATGAAGGGAAATATCCTAAGCATTACTACTGACTGTCAGAGGGACATCTGTGGCATTTGATACTATGTCAAAAGAAGAATGCCAATTTTTTCTCTTTCTATAGTAAATAAAGACCAGGAGGACGATGAGGCCAATGGCAAATACAGCGAGCAACACTCCAATGACTAGCAAAGGGACTTTATCTGTAAGATAAGCAAAATAAAAGCAACATTAAAATAAGATCAGTTCTCGATGTCATATATTGTTCATTTTAAACATCAGTTATCACTTTTCTTTATACATTTTCATAACTGTTCTGCAAAAAGTAATCATACCTTTTATCACCAGTGAGACGAATCGTGTATTTCTCCCAGCTTCATTCTCAGCAACACAAATGTAAATGCCTGCATTGGCAGACGTGATTCCTGTGATACTGATAGTCTTCTGTTGTCCCTCAGTGGTCACGTTTGAATTCACAGCAGCTGTGTAGATCCATCTGATGTTTGAGGGTGGGTTACTGTCAGCACTACAGCTTAAAGTAACATTCTCACCCTGGAGCACTTCCTTGCTTTCATTTCCATTCTTGAACTCAGGGGCATCTGTGGAAGAAATACATGAGAGATTTAATAAGATAAAAATAGTATGCTTCAAACTTTACTTTCATCTAAAATTGTTTATATTCAATATTGACAAATCATTTAAAAAGATCGTGTGATTCTGTTGCAGAGCTCTGAGGTGGAAAAAAAAACATGAAATACGTGGGTGGAAATCTTACAGAGGACAACAGCAGTGTAAGGTGGTGAGGATGTATTAGGGAGGAACTTTGGTCCTTTAGGTCCGAGATGCAGCTCAGCCTCACATCTAAAAGTTAATCCATTGTAATCTCTCTGAGTGGAGATTTTCAGGGTAGAAGATGCGTTTACTGGGATCGCAGTAGATTCATTAAACGTCTCTGTGAGCACAGTTTCATTGCCTCTGTACCACGTCACTGTGAGAATCTGTACAGGAGCAACACTGATGACATCACATTTCAGATCATGCTCTCTGCCCTCCACCATCGGAACATGACCCATGTCAGACACTGACACAAAGTCTGGAGTTTCTGTAAATAAAACAATTTTTATTTTTTGGTATTACTGATTTACAATGTAAAAACCAAATTTAATGTCTAACATTATTACATCAGTACAGGAAACATGCATTTCTAAAAGTGTTAGTTTGCAGGTGCCAGAGTCACATTTTGATTTCCACATAAGGAACATTTGAATTGGATCAATTAGAAGCTGCCTGATATTATCATGTCTAAGCATGTCTTTAATTATTGCTTTCTTGCATATGCATTTTTCAGTTCATGCAGGTCATAATACAGTAACACAGTCTGTGCACATGTACTTACTGTAAACAGCGATGAGTGGACTCACAGTACACTGGGATCCATCAACCAAAGTAGCATAGCAAAAAGGACTTGGAGTCCACTCTTCTAGTTTTTCAACCCTCCAAGTGACAACAGGAGGGCGTTCAAATCCTGTACCTCCAAATGGAGCCTCCCAGCCCATCCCTTCAACATCTGTGGCTGATGTGCTGCAGTTGATTAAAATTGGATCTCCAAATTTCACAACAATTTCAGAAGGTGTCAGTGTTAAAGGGCAACCTGCCATTAACAAGCACACATGTTAACATTTAAAACTGATTTTGGATATAAAAAGACATAAGTCCCTAAAAAAAGGACAGTAGTTGTAAGGTAAACAGGGATGTGTACCTCTTGGTTCAGCATGAACATAGAATGTCTTAGTTATGTTTCCTAGAATACTGGGAGCTGTGCAGGTGCAGGTTGTGTTGCGGTTTACTGGGGTGATATTGAGACTGTTTGTGTTCTCCAACATATTTTCCCCATCACAAGTCCAGCCATAGACCGTAAGAGGGTTTCCCACAGCTTCACAGGTCAACATAATATTAGTGCCCTCACTTGAAGACATCACATGAGTTCTGTTTTTTGTCTTTGGTTCAAGAGCATCTGAAAAAAAGAAGAAAACAGAAGATTGTTATTTACACAGTTATATATATTAGGGGTGCAACGATACACAAAATGTTCATGCCTTTTTAATTTGTCATTTATTAAAATTATAAATATATATTTTAACTCAAAAGTACAGTTTTTAAATTTAATGTTGCTGAAACAAAAGTAATTTAAAAAATAAATATATCTCAGG
>NW_024582382.1:3467063-3492778 GCF_018398535.1 Haplochromis burtoni | reverse complement strand
TTTATTTATGAGTGACTTATGTATGTATGTATGTATATATATGTATATATTGTACTATTCTTAGTTAGTGTATTGTCTGTCTTGTCTTAATGTTGGTTTAAAATGGAGCACTGTAACAAAAAAAATAATTTCCCCCAGGGATCAATAAAGTATTCTGATTCTGATTCTGATTCTGATGAGGCATCTTTCTCAGATCCCCAAACCACCTCAACTGGCTCACTCAGCTCTCTCTTCACCACAACAGACCGGTACAGCATCCGCATCACTGCAGCCAAAGCACCAATCCGTCTGTCGATCTCCCGCTCCCTTCTCCCGTCACTCGTGAACAAGACCCCGAGATACTTAAACTCTAATATTTAACGACTAAAAAGAAGCTGCCTTGTGAGGAAAGTGAAAAAGAAATAAAAAATAATACATGAAAACAGATTTTAATCCAAATAGAGGACACAACATGGGTTACTGTTAACAGTTTCCTGCTTCATAGCACTGGATAACACAGTATTTTTGCATCACAAGTGTAACCTTTTTATTGTTTTGCACATTTATACTGTTTTCAGGTCTATGAAGTTTAGAAATGGATCATAATCCATTTATGTGTAAATATGCTTTTCATTTTCTAGCTTTTAATGAATCAATGACTCATATATAAATATGTAACTTGAAATTCAATAATGTAATTAATCTGTAAAATACTAACAAATCTAAATTGTATTAATGAGTTTGACAAACAGAACAGAATGCAGCAAAGATCCTACGCATTGCCATTGGCTTGTGCAAAAGTCAAATGGCTATATTAGACATTTGGCACACCGGAACAAAATTGTATTGTCCACGTTTTTTCTGCCTGTTGTGAAAATAGACCACGAGGAGGGTAAGACCGATGATCAATAGAGTGAGAAAAGCCCAAATAGCTGGAAAGAGGACTTTACTGGTATTGCCTGTAAGACCAACAAAATAAAACAACATGTGACTTCTATTTAATACATGTTGCCATGCATTGTTGAAATTAAACATCAGTAATTTTTTACTTCCTACATTTCCATAACTGTTCTGCACAGAGTCAGTAATCATACCTGTTATCATCAGTGTGACGAATCGTGTATTTCTCCCAACTTTATTCTCTGCAACACAAACGTAAAAACCAGCATTGGTAGACGTGGCTCTAGTGATAGTGATTATCTTCTGGTGCCCCTCAGTGGTCACATTTGAATTCAAAGCAGGTGTGTAAACCCATCTGATGTTTGAAGGTGGGTTACTGTCAGCACTACAACTTAAAGTAACATCTTCACCCTGGAGCACCTGCTTGCTTTCATTTCCATTCTTGAACTCAGGAGAATCTGGAAAAAATACAAAATTTTGAAAGTAAGTAATGTCCTTCAAAATATATTATCATCTCAAAAATTATATATTTTCACTGTGGAGAAATCATAAAAAGACAATATAATTCTGAAAATTTTAAACTTACACAAAATTTCAAGATACAGTGTGTGTTCAGCTGTTCCATGTGTGTTGTGTGCATTAAGCAAGTATTTTCCACTATCGTTCTTTTTCCAGAGCTGTGGGGAAACCATCTGTTTGCCATCTTTAAACCAGGTGAGGGTGGGTGTAGGTAATCCTACTGGTTCACAGATACTTTGATGTTTATCATTCACTGTGATCTCATAGTGCTCTTTGCAGGTGAAAGAAGGACTGACTGTAAAAATGGTATCAGATTCATTTAAATAAATAAGTAAATAACTGAAAACAAAATATTATCATGTCAATACTTTAGTGTGTTTTATCATTATTCGGCTAAAATATAAAATGATCCAGGTCTGATGCACTCACATTCCACTGTGATATGAACTGAGGTGTTGCTTCTGCCACGACTGTTTTCAACTATAGCCGTGTACTTTCCTGAGTTAGTCCTGGTCAGTGGCTTAGATGAATTAATGAGTTTCTCCTCATAGAACCACTGAACAATGGGAAAAGGGTTCCCATCAGGCTGACAGGATAACATGTCAATGCTGAAGGCAGCACTTTCATTAACAGTGATGTGGTCTGGACAAGATTCCATGAATGGTTTATCTAGGAAGGAATATCAACATAGGTTAATTTATATTTCATAGATCACAGAGCTGTGTCTTAGATTTAAAAATATGAAGTAAGTAGTTGGGAATCTTACAAAGAACAACAGCAGTGTAAGGTGGTGAGGTTACATTAGGGGAGAACTTTGGTCCTTTGGGTCCGAGGTGCAGCTCAGCCTCACATCTAAAAGTTAATCCATTGTAGTCTCTCGGAGTGGAGATTCTCAGAGTAGAAGATGCGTTTACTGGAGTCATAGTGGAGTCATTAAACATCTGTGTGAGCACAGTTTCATTGCCTCTGTACCACGTCACTGTGAGATTCTGTACAGGAGCAACACTGATGACATCACATTTCAGATCATACTCTCTGCCCTCCACCATTGGACCATGACCCATGTCAGACACTGACACAGAGTCTGGAGTTTCTATAAACAAATCAAAGTGGGGGAAAAAACAATCAAATATAAGCATACAGAAAATATGCATTATTTCACACATGATGTTGCTGGTTGCAGATAGATTTTCATTTTGACTAAAACGTACTAACAATTGAATCAGAGTAATTAGAGGATAATAGATACCTGCTGAGCATTATAAGTGAAATCACTGTTGTATTATAATACAAATATCAGTTCATGTAGTTTATAACACAATAAAACAGTGTGTGCACATGTACTTACTATAAACAGTGATGACTGGACTCACAGTATACTGGGATCCATCATTTAGAGTAACATAGCAAAAAGGATTTGGAGTCCACTCTTCCACTTTGTCAACCCTCCAAGTGACAACAGGAGGACGCTCAAATCCTGTACCTCCAAATGGAGCCTCCCAGCCCATTCCTTCAACATCTGTGGCTGATGTGCTGCAGTTGATTAAAACTGGATCTCCAAATCTCACAACCATTTCAGAAGGTGTCAGTGTTAAAGGGAAACCTGCTATTCACAAAGAAATGTTTTCAGTCACAACAGTCAACAGTATGTGACTATGTCTAGCCTGTTTCAGTTTAAGCGTTGTTTTCATTAAGTTGCATGATCAAAAGAATGTTTTGTCTCACTCCCATTTCTTTTTGTTGCATGTTGAAGCTGTGGTTGGAGCCCTGTTAAGATTGAACCATGCAAAATATGATTTTTTGCCATTTTTCAAGTGGTCTTAAACTACATGAAACGGAACAAAAAACTAAATCAAAAAACAAGTTCAAACTACAGAACTCACTAAGTGCCCAAGACACTAGGGGAAGAAGATCAGGAAACAGAATAACACCCAGGAACTACTCTGATGAAGATCAAAGGGAAACTGAGACAATATAGACACAAGAGAGTTATTAGGGGAAGCGGAGACTAATAGGAAACACTCAGGAACTCAGGAATAGCGTGGCGAGTAAACTCATCACAACTCACAAGAGACAAGAGAGTATCACAATAAAACAGGAATCGAACAAACACAAAGACCTACTGATACAAACCTGATTCAGAAAAAGAGCAAACACAGAGACAAAATGCTGTTTAATCACAGAGACAAGACAAACAGCTTGTGGACAAGAGAGGAAACTTGCACTAATACAAAAGAGCTAAGAGCTAAGCTAATTCAGAAGCATTAAGGAAATGACATTAAATTAAATACCATAGAACTAGAACATAAATTATTAATTATTTACCCAAAAGTAAATCAAAAACCACCAAAACTCAAAACACATAACCCAAGATCCTAGCAACAAAGTTTTGTAAATGGTGCTAGATTCTGATGATTTACTGATGATGTTTCAACCATAAATAACACTTTTAACTTGAAAATGTTAAATGTTAAAAATTCAGATGTTATATCAGTGACAAGTTTCATCTTTTTTATTTTAATTTGAATCTCATTAAAAGGGAAGCATTTACAAAGCACCATTATTTTCAGTTTGTCGTTACCCTCGCTGCTGACATGTGGAGATTGTGGCCATTGAAACTAAATGCAAGCCATAAACTGAAAGTGAAGTTAAAAAAGAAAGTAAAATGTTTTGTTCTTAACTGCCAAATGAAATACTATCCAACCTATCCTTTCCCACCTGCATTACACAGCCAGTTTATGACACATAGAGCTCTTAAGCACTCACCACACACTGAAAAGATGAGCATGGGGAAGCCCAGCATCCAGACAAGCAGCATGTTTAGTCAGCATACAGGATGAAGCAGATGGATGGAGGAGGTGAAGACTGTTTCAGGATTGCCCAGCAGAAGTTCAGTTTCAGGATTTGCATTAGATATCCTGCAGTACAGGATTCAACGTTATCTTTACAGGTCCCCAAATAGCTCGTCTTAATTGATTATCCTACAATCACATCTTTACAACATTTGTCATTGTCTAAAAACTTAAATATCTGGCCAATTACAACTATGACAAGTACAATAATCCATGTCATCAATAGTGGGCAAATATTTGTCCAACTTATCTTTTTAAATAATAGATATAATACAATATGTTTTTTAGTTGTTGTTTTTTTTTAAATTAGGTAGTTTACATCTATATGTAAGATAATAATTGTAAAGCTCAAGATTCAGACAAAATCTAAACATTGAAAAATGTGTCCAGGATTAACTTTAAAAAGCTTCACTTTCCACAAAAGCAACATGTTAGTAATAAAAAAAAACACTCTTTGTTTCAACTACTAAATGTTAAAGAAAAAACTGGGAAAACACAGGGCGCTAACTGTGAACGCAAAGTTCTGCAAACACAAGAGAGTTTCTACGCATTCATTCCTTGCCAGAAGACCTCTGGTGTTAACACAGATTCTATAAAAGATTGATGCAGCCACCAAGCCTGTCATGAAGACTCGAGTTGATAACACTTTGTACACACTCCTGTGTTGCTTTTGTTGATATGGATGAATCACATGCTCCACATGAGAGACGTGCAGCTACTTTGACTGAGCTAATGCTTGAAGTTGATTGTGGTGGTGGATACTATGTACACTCTGTTAGGACAAGGGGTGAGAGAATTTGTTACTTTTTCACTTACAATACATGTAATAATTAATTAATGTAAATATAACTTTAAGCGTGCATTTTTTGCTTTCTGCCTGCTGCCAAGAAAAGTTTATCAGCACTTATGGTCCTACCAGTGGAAACTGACCACTGGTAACACAAATGACCTACTTTTGGAGGAGGAAAGAAAATGTACAGCACACACACCAGGTTAGTTATAGTTGACTGAAACTTCATCTGCTGCACCTCACACATTTCTATGAGATGGTGACTTTGAGCAACAGTGCTGCAAGGGCAAATTTTGAAACAATGTTTTAATTTACGTATAGCTAATACCCACACATGCTCGAGTGACATGTTGAGATGCTGCAAAATTTTCACTTTCACTATGACACACAAAGATCCCCTAGTTTGAACATTGCTGGATTTTTATGTGAAACATAATAGGAAATTTTAGGATTCTGATTTTCTCTGTTTTAAGTTGATTTGGCTGAGTGGAAGGCTCTACATGTTTTATCTTATAGATATATTCATCTGTACAAGTTATCTTTGGAATGTTCTGACTGTAATCTGTGAACATGATGGGTAGACAATGTGTTTCTATGCTTCTACGCTTGTTGTCATTCTTTGTCAAAAGCCATGCAGACTGCTGTTGTACTCTGTACTGTTGTTTGACCCCTTTGCAAAGACAAATTAAAACCTCACAAAGACAAGCTGTTTGTGTAGATCAGTTTCTTTCAGATTTCCATAACACCACTGAACTTGACACCCTTGGACCTTTGGCTGTGCATAGCTCTGTCCATAAAAATTACAAATAGAATGGTTGATAAATGGCCACCCTGGCAGAGTTAATTCATGTGTTTGGAATTATAGTTATAAAATTTAAACAAGATCTATATTATTAAAAGAATGAACAGACTGTTTTTGGTTTTTTTTGCTTTGTTTTTTGGTGCTGTTAGGCTCCGTCTTATTACAAATTTGTTATACAGAGCATTAACTGTGAACAGTTTTTGTCTTGAATAACTTTTGCAAAGTAAATTCGTTTGACTTTTTACTCAAGTTAGAACCTTACTGAACGACCTTTATGGTGCCAGAGATTGTCATGATCATGTAATTTTAATAGTTTTTAAAATTTAGCAGTTGTGGTTCTGATTTCTATTCTTTTATCAGGTTTTCTGGTTCCTACTGTTGTTTACTGTGTAAGTTTCATTCTTTTTCATTGGTATTCTGTTCCTCTTCTGTTCTATATTCTGTTAGTACTAGTTTTCTCAGTCTTCCCTCTGTGTGGTAAATGTCCTTTGAATTTAGCTTGATATTCAGTAATGTACAAAATACTAAGAAACTAAAACTTTAAACTAAATGTTAAAGAGTACAGAGTATAATGCCTGCATTCAAAATATATTAAAGTAAAAGCAGAAAGTAGCAATACAATACGTAAATGTTAGGCGATACTCATCTGCATTCGGAATGGTCCTGTCTCAGCTGTCCTCCAATGGTGTCGGACATTAAACAGTACTAACAAAACTATATTACTACTTTAAGGCACTTCTAAGTTGGTTTCACTTTTCATATCGTGACTATTAGCTTCTCACTTCTTTCCTCACCTTGCAGAAAATGTATGTTAATGACACTGACAATATCATACATACAAACGAGGCAGATGATAGACTCACCCAAAGCCCTGTGTCCAAATCAACGGTCACTTATTTGGCCAAACTTTTAGATTATTTCTCTCACACAAAAAAAGAAAGAAAAAAACCTCTCCAAAGTTATCCCAACAGCTTGGAGGACGCCCCAAGGGAGTACAATCTCAGCATGATGTAAACCTGCTCCGGCGTTTCTTTCTTCAGTTCAAACTCGAAATCAACACCATGATCCGACATTTAACTCGGGCAGTTCTTGTTCTTTCAAAAAAAATTTTACATTGCGACAAAAACAGGAACAAACTAGTTTTCGCATCCCCGTCAAGCGAAAATACTACTAGTCTGTGTCGCATCTTGATAGCCTGCACTGGTCAAAGTTGTACTTCTGCATTGATAGCGTACTTCTTTAATCTGGTGTATAAAAATCATTCCCCGAGATACAAGCTCCGGAAATTCTGATTCTGTGCTTTGCTTGGGTTTTATATTGCATGGGCTGTGATTTTAATCTGTGGCTGTATTCTTTCTTGATGCATGTTTTTGTTGTGAAAGTCGAGTTTTACTTACAGCTGAGGGAGTTCGTGTCCTTGAAGGACACTGTCGTCAGCCAATTAGGACAGGGAGCCACCAGGAAGGGACCAATGAAGTGGCCTGGTGGGAGGGACAGAGACACGGTGCAGAGAGACCTTGCTGTGGGGCAGGAGGAGAGGTGGGGAGGTTCTCGCCCAGCCTTGTGAGGTGAACGACTGGAATTGCTAGAGACGGAGAAATACAGAAGTGCAAAACGAGCGGAACTACGAGAGAATCGGTTGCGGATAGAGTTAAGATCTGTGCTCAACTATTAATGTTCTTATAAGGAAATTAAATCCAAATTTGGTAATTCGGAGCAAATGACTGCCGGTTGTTCATCCTTTGCACAGGGGATCAGCGCCCAGCACGCTATAGATTGAAAAACACAGATTAGTGCATTCCAAGTCGGGAGGGACCTGATCCTCCAAATTTCTTGTGGACCTGATCAGTGAATTTTGATTGCACTTTAAGCTTTGTGTTAGGGAGCCTCTGAGTATAAAGACTTTTTGTTCAGTCAATTGCCTGAGACCCATAGCTTTGGGTTTTGCTTTTTCTTGTGATTTTTAATGCTTAATAAAGTTTTTCAAATGTTGTATTGTTGCAAATATATTATTTTTAGATTTACTAATGAGAGTCTTTGTTATTCAAGGTAATCTTTCGTGATAATCAAAACCCAAGGCTCGGACTGAAGCAAACATTATGCTCCTTTAGCATAATGGATATTAACTAAAACATAGTTCTTTATCCTTCACTGTCTGAAAAACCTCTGAACTACTGGCATGTATTGGTCATTGTAAAATAGTCTGTTTGGTCACAATTCACCTGTAATGACTTGTTAAAGGCCTTTAAAAGGAAAAAGAAAACACATATCCTCATCTTGTTTATTTAAGTATTTATTTAATTAACTGAAAATAAAACCTAAGGAAACCATCACTTTACACTCTGACTAATACTGGGCGACACCCACCTTTTTGAATCAAATCATTAAGGATCCATAATTAAGTTCTGATCCATGAAAATAGGATATTTTGTTTAAATACAGTGACATATGGCCGAACAATGTACACAACTCATATTTCAAGACTGAAAAGAAGCTGCCTTGTGAGGAGAAAGAAAAAGACAGCAAAATATAAAAATAAGATTTTATTCCAAATAGAGTACACAACAAGTGTTTCTGAATAAACATTTTAATGTACAGGTTTGGTTAATAGTCCTTAAAATGGCTTGTATGTAACAAAGCAGAAATAATAATAAGACTGTTGTGAAATATAACTCTGGAAAATGAGAAATGTGGAAGTACTGTTCTTAAAGTGAGATTGTCACTTCTATATCGTCATAGGCCAACAGACCTTTTGCTAGCAGGCAAAGTGTGCTTCAAGTGCATTAGCTATGCTAAAGAAACACAAATTGTATTTGTGACAATAAATTAATTGGACTTTCAATTTTAATGTGTTTTTGAGATAAGAGGGGATGCAAAAAGTAATGTAGGCCTACAAATGTTTTAATAAATAGGCTTTGTATTGAGGTTTATTTACTAGTTGGTTGCTTTGAGCTTATAATATATTGTATTTGGTGATGCAAGAGATATATTTGCGTAACCTGAACAAATACTGGTTTACCATCGTTAATGTGAACAAATGTTGAGATATTGTTACAATTGTCACAGTTCAAGTACAACTAAAGAAGAACATTCATGGACATGAGTCACTCTATTGTGCTTTAGTTCTCATGTAATGATAATAGGGTTATTCATGCACTTCTTGGCAATGTATTAACATCTGTCGTTCCGTACCTTTCAAAGAGACGCTGGTCATCATAGAAAGAGATTGAGTTTGTCTCTCTTTGTTTAAGGAAGTAGAATAAATCCTGTGATTAAAGCTGTAAACAAGCTTATGATCCATTCTTCTGTATTTTAATAAACAGTTGCAGGATTTTGGATCACCTCCCTACCTGAAACCCACCAGGCCAGGGGGCAACATTTGATATACAGAACAGGATTCGTTAAAAATCCTTAGCTTTTCCATTGGCTTGTACACTAGTCAAAGGGATATTTGAGACATTTGACACTTTGACAGGAAAAAAACTGTAATGTCCACGTTTTTTTTGGCAAATGCGACAACAGACCACAACAAGAATCAGAATGATGATCAATAGAGTGAGCAACAGCCAAATGATTGGAAATGGGATTTGACTGCTTTTACCTGTAAGAGAAACAAAATTCAAAACATAAGATTCATTTAATTTCTCAATCCCATGCATTGTTGAAATTGAACATCAGTAATCTTTCACTTTCTACATTCCCATAGCTCTTCTGCACTGAGTCAATAATCATACCTGTTATCATCAGTGTGATGAATCGTGTATTTCTCCCAACTTTATTCTCTGCAACACAAATGTAATAACCAGCATTGGTAGACGTGGCTCTAGTGATAGTGACAGTCTTCTGGCGCCCCTCAGTGGTCATGTTTGAATTCACTGCAGCTGTGTAGATCCAGGTGATGTTTGAAGGTGGGTTGCTGTCAGCACTACAGCTTAAAGTAACATTCTCACCCTGCAGTACCTCCTTGCTTTCATTTCCTTCTTTGAATTCAGGGGCATCTGGAAAAAATACCAAATTTTGAAACAGAAATAATATCCTTCAAAATATGCTATCATCTCAAATTACTTATTTTCACTGTTGAAAAATCATAAAAAGACTATATCATTCTGAAAAATTAAAAACTTAAAACTTACACAAAATTTCAAGATACAGTGTGTGTTCAGCTGTTCCGTGCGTGTTGTGTGCATTAAGCAAGTATTTTCCACTATCGTTCTTTTTCCAGAGCTGTGGGGAAACCATCTGTTTGCCATCTTTAAACCAGGTGAGGGTGGGTGTAGGTAATCCTACTGGTTCACAGATACTTTGATGTTTATCATTCACTGTGATCTCATAGTGCTCTTTGCAGGTGAAAGAAGGACTGACTGTAAAAATTATACAAATTCATTTTCAGAGTAAATAATTGAAAACAAAATATTATCTTGTCAATACTTTAGTGTGTTTTATCATTATTCGGCTAAAATATAAAATGACCCAGGTCTGATGCACTCACATTCCACTGTGATATGAACTGAGGTGTTGCTTCTGCCACGACTGTTTTCAACTATAGCCGTGTACTTTCCTGAGTCAGTCCTGGTCAGTGGCTTAGATGAATTAAGGAGTTTCTCCTTATAGAACCACTGAACAGTGGGAGGAGGGTTCCCATCAGCTTGACAGGATAAAATGCTCTTGCTGAAGGCAGCATTTTCAACAACAGTGATGTGGTCTGGACAAGATTCCATGAATGGTTTATCTAGGAAGGAATATCAACATAGATTAATTTATATTTCATAGATCACAGAGCTGTGTCATAGATCAGAAACATGAAGTAAGTTGGTGGGAATCTTACAAAGAACAACAGCAGTGTAAGGTGGTGAGGTTACATTAGGGGAGAACTTTGGTCCTTTGGGTCCGAGGTGCAGCTCAGCCTCACATCTAAAAGTTAATCCATTGTAGTCTCTCGGAGTGGAGATTCTCAGAGTAGAAGATGCGTTTACTGGAGTCATAGTGGAGTCATTAAACATCTGTGTGAGCACAGTTTCATTGCCTCTGTACCACGTCACTGTGAGATTCTGCACAGGAGCAACACTGATGACATCACATTTCAGATCATACTCTCTGCCCTCCACCATTGGACCACGACCCATGTCAGACACTGACACAGAATCTGGAGTTTCTGTAAATAAATAAGCGAAATCATTGCTATATCATATTACAAATTTCAATTCATATAGTTTATAACACAATAAAGCATTGTGGACATTGTGGTCTCATGTACTTACTGTAAACAGTGATGACTGGATTCACAGTACACTGTGATCCATCAACCAGAGTAACATAGCAAAAAGGACTTGGAGACCACTCTTCTAGTTTTTCAACCCTCCAAGTGACAACAGGAGGACGCTCAAATCCTGTACCTCCAAATGGAGCCTCCCAGCCCATTCCGTCAACATCTGTGACTGATGTGCTGCAGTTGATTGAAACTGGATCTCCAAATTTCACAACAGTTTCAGAAGGTGTCAGTGTTAGTGAGCAACCTGCCATTCACAAGAAAATATATTCAGAGTTAGAGATGATTTGGTGTAAAATAAGACATAAGTCAGCAGTTTCATCTAAATCATCCACAATTTTAGATGTGAAGTAAGAATATATACCTGTTGGTTCAACATGAAGATGGATTGTCTTAGTTATGTTTCCCAGATAATTGGTAGCTGTGCATGCGCAGGTTTTATTGCCATTTACTCGAGGTAAACTGAGACTGGTTGTGTTCTCCAACATGTTTTTCCCATCACAAATCCAGTTATACACAGGAAGAGGGTTTCCAACAGCTTCACAGCTCAAGATGATATCAGTGCCCTCAAGTGCATAAGTGTCATCAGCACTATTTTGTGTCTTTAGCTCCGGAGCGTCTGAAATGATAAACAGTTTTTTATCAGTTCTCACATTTACACAATTGAAAGCTGAACAGAAGGGAACTTGTGTTTAATCTTTAAAAAAAATAAAAATAAACTTCTGTTCATGTGTAAACAGCAGGATATTTACTCACAGTGGGCTGAAACTCTGTGTGTTTTAGAAATGGCAGGAAGTTTTGGTCTGTGTGGTCCAAAGTCCAGCTGAGCTTCACATCTGAACTCCACTACATTTTCTTCTCTGCTGATGTTGACTCTCAGAATAGAGGACTCATTTACTGGAGTTTTGGTTGTTGTGTCATTGAAAGATTCTGTCTGGATTTTTTCACTGTTTTTGTACCAGCTAACAGTGACATACTGAACAGGAGCAACATTGATGATGTCACACTGCAGTCTGTACTGTGTTTCTTCTCCTATCACATTCACAAGCTGTACAGAATGAACAACTTCTGGATTCTCTGCCAAACAAAGTTAGACAACAGTTAGTTACTCGTGATCGTTGCTTTTAGTTTTCTTAGCATTGCTCTGTATTCATTTCAAATTAAACTTACTGAATGTAATAACTTGAAGGTCCTTGCTGCATTCATGAGACTCATTTAGTTTTACTTTGCATTTGATCGTCACATTCCAATCTGACAGTGACACTGACTGGGAGATAGACATTTGTTCTTCTATGATGCGAGAGGTTTCATTTCCAACTGTAAAGTACAGCCCTTTATGTTCAGCCAGTGCTGTGGTGCAGTTTACAGTGACAGGATTTACTCCATATTCTTCTATGATCTCAGGTGGACTCAGAGTAAGAGGGTTGTGCTCTGGTGGGCATATGCTGTCAGCATCTGTAAATAGACAAGATTGATGTGCTTATTAGGTTTTATTTGTCCTGCTTCACATTTTTTCACACTAAGTATTAATAATAAACAGTACAAAACAAAATCAAAAAGAATCAGTAATATATGGTAAAATGCAGGATATTAAAATGCAGCCACTCATTTGCCTCAACTGTTTTTAAGCATATCCCTCATGTTCAGAGGTTCAGAAATCCTTGAAAAATTGACCATGTGAGGCCCAGTGAGATCTCAGTGCAATTAAAGAAGGCCAGTATTACAATGACAAAGCAAAGTAAATCAGAGATATTAAAAATTTAGTTAAGTGTCCTAGTCATGTGTAATAATTCTTAAAAAGAGAGAATACTAGAGATGGCACGATACCACTTTTTTATGTCCGATACCGATACCGATATCATAAATTTGGATATCTGCCGATACCGATATGAATCCGATATAGTGTTTTTTAATCAACAAAACTGTTTTTTAAAATATCTTGCTGCATTTTGCAAGTCTGCAAGTTCATACTCAAGTTTAAAACAACAACTACACTAAAGCTATTCTGTTATACCTGTATACAAAAAAAATATTTCATAGTTCAGCAATACTGATCAATCTAATAAACTTAGACCTACACCATCCTCCCTATTCTGGTATTTTAAAGAGTACTTAGCGTAAATATTAAGCAACCTAACTAATAGGGTTCCAACTCCCAGCAACAACAAAAATAAATAAATAAAAAATAGGGAACCACCCCTCACGCGCCACCTCATGATGCTTAATCGACGTAATCAACATTAATTTGATGCAGTGTGAAAAAAAATGCACAGAAATCAATTATTTTTCAAGAAATATTAAATAGATTCAACATCTTTCTTCAACAAAATTGCAGACTGCACAGATGGTACCTTCCCAAAGGAAAAAGTACTATAGCTTACTAGGGTATATATATTAGACTTAATAGTCACTATATACAGTAATTGACTTCTATTCATTTTACATCAAATTAAAACTTTGGGTGTCAGATAATTATTTATTAAAAGCTAGACATTTTAAATGAGAATAAGAAAGAAAAGTATGTCTTTGTGCCCCCTTTTCCCAGTTAATGCCCTATCGGCCCCCCTGGCTAAACTTTGCTAGATCCGCCCCTGCACAGTTACCAGCCGTCAGCTACGTAGAAAAAGATCCTCGAGTAGAAAGTAATATTAAATAAATTGTAACAACAGCTTATCAAGCTTAAACGTGCTGCTGTTGTTCAGCCGCTGGTTTCCTCTTTCTGGCGCAAAGTGGACCAAAAACAAAGAAGAGAGACTCGCGACAGAAAAGCCGATCAGCTGATCATTAGCAGTTTCACGATTGAAGTAGCAGCCGGAGAGCGAGAGGCAGTCGCTCGTTAAGCTTAACGCAGGAATGCTTTACAAAGATTCAGAGATGGACTTACACACTTGCTTTACTTCTCTCGGGGATAACTTTGTCGGAGATGAAATGCCAGGTTGCTAGCGAAGCTCCAAATGCTATCCAGACCACCGACAGGTCCCGCATGCCACAGCCACTCTATCACGTGATGCATACTGCTCCGATGTGCTAACGTTCTGAGGTGAGTTACCGCGTGTTGCAAGTTTTGTGAGGTGCTTTCGTGATATTTAATGGATCGGATTACATTTTTTATTTTTCTCCGATATCCGATCCAGTAATTTAGGTCAGTATCGGACCGATACCGATACGTAATATCGGATCGGTCCATCTCTAGAGAATACCAAAAGTCCTAAAAGACAGAAAACAACGTTTAACATTTCAAGGACCCTCTAGGATGTTGGCACATTATTAACGTCCACATCTAAGAGACACCTTCATCAGTTAAAACACAGTGTTCACAATAAGATGCAAAAATAAATATATTTCTTTGGAAAGAAACTGTGCTAAATACTGATTAAAACTAATACAATTCATTTTGAAATTAAAGTGCATTTATATGTTGTCTGTTATTTAAACACTATAAATAAATATAGTACTAAATAAGTATACCCCCTACTGCTTTCACAAGTTTTAAGAGGGTTTATGAGGTTTGAAGAGGCATCCACATGCTGCTAATCAAATCCATGAGGATGTTTAACTGATCATCAAGCAAATTCAACCCAAAGTCAGACTGTACAATGCTCAGATAAAGTCCAATAAAAAAAGAGCTGCACGTCAGACTCTACAAAGCCTCACTCAGCATGTTAGATGTTTAAGATCAGTTTATATTGTGAACCAGACTGGAATTATAATTTGTTTTTAACAAATGTATTAAAGGTATTTTAATATTGGAAGAAATCTGCTTTAGTAGTGCACTTTCAAACCAGTGTTTTGGTTAGGATGTTTGAAAACACTCTGTATATTTCCTGGGGGTGAAATTCCACTAGGTGGCGTGGTCGCAGCTTAATCATAACATCTCTGACCACCTACACACACACACAAAAAAATTTCCCACAACTATGTGAGAAACTGATAACATTGTAAAGAAAGTGGTTACTGCAAGTCATTGCTGCTAAAGGTTTTTTAAAAGCTACTGAATGATGGGGTATAATTAGTCTTTCACAAGACTGCAAAGAGTCCTGTGAAAGCTTTATTTTTCATCAGACTGTAAAGTTCAATATGGCCCACGCTCTCTCAGTTTGATGAAAACGGAACTTTGTACTAGAAGTAACGTTCACCTCTCCCACTTAAAATGGGTTTTCATTTATTCTTTTAAAAGTCAGAGGTTACATTGATAGTCCTTCGAATTCCATTAGTACCTCATTAAAATGGGAGTATTTTATTTTTTAAAAAACACATATAGAAATTATTAGTTTTAGTTTGCTTTTTTGTGCATTTACCACCAAGATACCGAAAGTTAGGCCAAAAAGAAACTCAAAGTTACCTAAAAGGTTTTACTCCTGTCAACTCAATAAAATAATCAATTTTTCAGATAGATACAGAGTTAAGGAAAATCCCTTTGTACTTAAAGAACATCTTTATTACTCACCACATAGTGAAAAGATGAGTATGAAGAAGCTTAGCATCCTCACAGATAGCATGCTTGAACAGCATGCAAGAGGAATAATGAGATGGAAGGAAGTGAGCAGTGTTTCAGGATCGTCCAGACGATGTCCAGCTTAAGGACCCGGGTTAGATGAATATCAGTTCGATGCAGGAGATATGATGTCCGCCTGACAGGCTGGCAGTATCACATGCAGAAAGAAAACATAGAGGAAATTCAATGCTCTTGTGTACAGGAAACACTGTGAAACCCGAAATACAAAACCACATCCAGAGCCAGCGCTTTGTGAAGTAACGGTAGCTTAATGATGCCCCTCCCCCTATGTTTTGTGCCATTATTCACTGTTCTTTTACAAAGTGTCTAATTTCTACAAAGAAGAGAGAAATTATGTGAGTTTACAGAGAAATACAAATTCTAGCACAAAAATGCACCACAGAAGGCAGATTTGTCAACCTAATCCATTTTAGTGATCACCCAGTTATTCACAGTCGATGTACATGTCATAGTTTTTATGTTTTTAATAAACACAGACACAGAAAGTTTGTTTCATTCTCTCTACACTTATGTGAGAATCATCCACATCATCTTTTTCTGTTTGCACATGTTCAGAATATAACCCTTTTTATGCTGGTTTGGTCATCATGGAAACTTGTTTGAGGGAGCAGGATCCTCCTTTGAACGCCATCGTGGTAGTGGCTTTAATAGTGTCTAATAATAGTGTTTAATAGTGTATATGACAGAGTTATTTATTGTATTATTCATTTCTTTAGTTATTATTAGTTATTTTAATTAGTTATTATTATTTATTTAGTTATTTATTGTAAGTGTTAATTCCTGGCTTTCAAAGGGCAAAAGGTCACCTATACTGCTCCCATTTCCGACCCATCTTGTCTCCTCTAGATGACTTTCCACCCTCCCTGAGCTCGACTCTGCTCACACCAGACCCACATGCATCAGCTGGTACTCTGCGGTCAGTCCTGCTATGCCCTTGAGTGAAGGGAAAATATGCATTAAGGGAGGATGTACAAAAAGCAACATGCAGATACAGTTTTATAATATGTCAACATATAGCATTTTGAAATTCAGCAGTATTAAATAAAAACATGAAAGGCATTTTATAAAGTTCCCTTACCACTAGGGAAAGTCTCATAAACAACTTCTCAGTTTGGTTTAAATAAGCAATTGAAAATCTGAGTGTAAAACCACGGTGGTAAGATGGGCATAGGAATCTGAAAAAGTAAAAACGTATGCAAAGAGATCAGCCTTAATGGTCTGTCATGACAGGCATGCTCTCGCAACCACACCATGTGCTCTCTTTCTCTTTAGCCATTTGAGGAAGTGGTGAAAAAAAGAAAAGAAGACACTTGAGGAAGTGGTGCAACACAGAAATTATCCACACTTTTGTGTTCTATTGTTCATATCCTGTTCTTAACTGCAAGCTCAAAAGGCAAGTATTATAAAAACATAAAGTCTTTTGTTCAGTGATAATGCTGCTAGCTGTTTTTCTCAGACAGATAGGATCGAAACCAGGGAGTCATTAATGCTACCAGCCTCTGCTGTTTATCTGAGCAGTTAAATAAATTTGACAGGAAATAGATACACTGCTCAAAAGATTAAAGAAACAGTTTGAAAACACATCATAACTCACCGGGAAGAAAATCACAATAGATAATATGTTGGAAATTAAAGGAGGCCACATCATTTAAGGGGAATGACAGTTATCAAGCTATCAAAGTGAAAGAAATGATGTGACAGGCTAGCACATTTTGCTGATACTTTTTTATCTGCAAACAGCAAAAAGATAGTATGTCTCAGTGTGCATGCTTTCTACCCTAATTGAGCATTCAAACCATGTTGTACAACAAGCTTCACTGACACACAAGTTCACCAATCTGTGGGCTCATTCACTATTTTGCAAAAGGCTGCAAAGGTAAACACCTCAATTCTAAGAAGGTTTGTAATAGTGCAGCATATAAAGTTCTTTTTTGTGTTAAAAAAAAACCCAAATCAAATTCATGATTTGTTATAGTCACAATACACAGCATTCATGAGCATATGAGTATGGTTGTGTTTAGCAATTTGTAGCTCCAGGCAAGAGATTTAGTGTTAAGAAGAGGAAAATGCTTGGCACCAGGGGTTTGTGTTGCTGTTTTCACTAGCCTAGCAAAAAGCCCTGCCTTGCATTCTCATATCTGCCTCCAATCCCCATGCCATCTACAACACAGATACTGGAAAACAATCCTGTGATTTTGCTTTGTGCAGATATACATCATGACACTACTAAAAACCACTTGTAATGTTGATTTGATAGGTTAGTGGAGCATTCTGCAACTAAGCATGAGTTTAGATGTGTGTAATCACATACACCACAGATGGTGGTGGTAAACATCTCATTCTCTTTATTCTAAAGCTTCTCAAGGACTCCTTGCTCTTTTTCAGTAGTGTTAGAATCTTAAAAAGAAGGCGACTGGAGTTCTTTAAACTCTAGGAAGTTTAATCATCATGTTCTTTAGCTCTAAAGACTATGACCCGGATTACTGAGAAACTACACAGATACAGTTTCAATTTCCCTATCATAAAATCACAATTATTTTTGTTAAACCCCTTTAATAAAGCTGAAAATCTGCACTTCAGTTACATTTTAATTGAGTTTAAATGTTTGATTGTCCAAAACTTTATAGACCCCAACCATATCAAGTTTTAGTTGCAGCTGTTATAACTGTATAGTTGCCATGTTATCAATAATCCATAACTTGTTGTCCAACTTGACTTCAGTGGCAGATATGATATAATTTGATTTTAACAGCTAGGGTTGTTGGCTTTTATTGAGCAATGACCTGCAGTTTGCACTGGCGCAGTTTGCAGCCAAGTTTGAAGTGACTGGGATCTAAATTACCTCCAAGTCTGATGCCCTGGCTCTCAGCTGGAAACAAGTTGCTGCCACAAGTGGAGACGCTTAAGAGTCTCAAGATCTCAAGAGCAAACAGATTGGTACAGTATCTGCGTTGATGCTGATTTTGTACTACTCTGTTGTGTTGAACACAGAGCGTGGAGTGTGAAGGCAAAGATGTACTGGTCAGTACAAGTTCTAGGTAGTGACTCAGAAAATGAGACCATGGATCCAAGTGGCCTTTGGAGATAACACAAGGAATTTGGGCATTTGGTAGGGGCTCAGAATAGAGCTGCTACTTCTTCTCCAAATTGAAAGAGCCAGTTGGAGTGGTTCAGGCATTAAATCAGGATGCCTCCTGGCCCTCGCATGTCCTACCACAACCCAGTATCACAGCTAAATGTTTAATGACATCTCAGTCCACCGTGTCCATTTCACGCTTTGGAGATGCAAATCATGATTCATGTTTCATATTTAGACTATTTACATAAGTTGAAACTCCACTTAAGTACCTCAATAGTGTATGAGTTTGTTATGATCCTGTACATGATTTTCTTAGGTTTTGAAATTTAAGAAATGTGTTTATTGTTTGGGTTTTGATTTCTGTTCTTTTTTTTTTTTTTTTGGAGTTCTGGTACACAAATAGTTCACAGACTGGGTTAAGTTGAAAATAATGTTTTTATTAAACACACAGACACAGATTAAGTTTGTTTTATTCTCTCTACACATGTGAAAATCATCTACATCATGTCTTACCTTTGCACATGTCCATAATTTAACCTTGTTATGTGGGTTTGATCACCATGGAAACTCTCTTCAGGTTGGTTAAGTAGTGTCCACTCTGATACCACACATCATTCATATTGGATTGGGCACATATTTGATACTATCAGGCTCATTTATGATAATTTAAATAACCACATTAATGGGAAAAAGTCAACATACAGCAGACAGCAATCAGTGGAAGTGGAATCCAAACTGGTGAGACATTGTGCCAGGAGAGGGAGTCCCCTTGGATTGCTATGATATTAACCCGACTGTAGCTGTTACCAGTCACTGTCAGGTTCCACATAGAAGCTGTTATATTTAGTTCTAAAGTAAGCAATGTCTAATGAATAGATTATGTAGTAGAAGCAATATTGCCTTCCTCTACATAAATTATAGAGGTCAGTTAGCATTTATCTAAATAAATAAATGCATCAGTTGTTCACTTCTATTGCATGCAGTTTATTAAAGTTTGAGTTTCATTTCTTTATTAGTTCCATACCATCACTGCTCACTCTCTTACTATAAAGCTGTCATTTACTCCCAATTTTTACTTGGTGAACGGTGAACATAAAGATGTGAAGTTCTTCTCTCTTTGGCCTGGTGTTGGAAACAGTGAGTGTGACGAAGGTGTGCTCCCTGGCTCAGCTGCAGGAAAGGGGTGGTGCAGTGAGTTCAAGGGGCAGTGCCAGAGAGGTTGGTGGGACAGGTGTGTGGTGTTTTAGTTAATAAGCTCTCTCGCTCTCTCTTTTCCTGTGTTATATTTAATGAAGCCGGAGGCTCCATCATTAGGTACGGGCTCAAAATCAAAATTGCTGGTGATATCCAAATCAACACAGTCTACGTCTGTTTGGGAAGTGCTGCTTGTAAGCAGACTACATGCAAATGATAAATGAACATTCAGGCTCTCCACAGGTCAAATGCAAAAACGTTCCTGGGTACAAACCATGCTGGTAATTCAAATGTCTAAATACCACTGAGTATCTTGCAAATGTAACAGATGAACTTTTCCAGTCAAAGTGCTGAATAGTGGATGTATTCAAACTGTACTGTAAAGAATTCTTGCTCTGATTTCCCTGATCCAAGGATTCTCCTTCACACTGCCAACATCAATGCCATACATCGTGGTCTGGATGAAAGTGTAGAAGACACAGGAGGAAGGGCTGAGCGGGGCCGGTTTCCTTGAGAAAAACCTCCACGCTTCCTCCCACCTTGATGAATTTCATCAGGTGGTCAGGCAGCATTAGATGTGCTAATCTTTGAAGACTTTCTTCCCTTAGATATTGGAGGTAACAAGTTAAGCAGCAGAAGGACGGCAGACACTTCACAGTCCCATACACCCTCGTCAGGATCATGCTGTGCAGAAACAAGCACCTCATCCAATTCTGCACTCTGAGGCAGATTGCAATCTTTGATGATTCTTGGCTTGAAGAGTGTTGGCCACTTGGCGAGTAATTTTGAGCTAGAAGAAGGGAGTAATACAAGAACTTTGTCTCCGGGTGAAAATTGCCTGAGTGTGGCCTCTCTGTTATACAGGCGATGCTGACATTGCTAAGCCTGGAGCAAATTCTCCCAAATCAACCTCCCCAATGTGTGGAGTTTTACTCTCAGGTCCAGCACGGATTGAATTTCATTCTTTGAGGGGCTCGGACCTTCCTCGCAGCTTTCCCTAATCAGGTCGAGCACCCCACGCAGCTTCCTGCTGAACAGCAGTTCAAAGGGAATAAATTCAGCCACTCCAACAACCCAGTCAATAAGTTCAAACAGGACCTACATTAATGGTAGGGGGCACAAAGGTGCTTTTGGTATGGTTGGCTGGTTAATAAGTTGGCATTCCGGAAAGGATGCGCACCAGCAGCGCACATCCTCTCGGATGCCTGGCCAAAAAAATTGGGTCATAATTTGCTCTTGTCAAACCCCCTATGCCCTGCCCTGCCATGGGGTTATAGTGAGCCACCAACAAGTGGGTGTGTGTCTCCTCCGTGCAAGTGTCACAACTCACTCGATACAGCCTATCTTTTAAAAATACAAAACACAAGTAGGTCCGCATGGCTTCAGGGCACACCACGTAAGCATCAATTTCAATCACTTGGTCAAAGGCTGAGCACAGGGTGTCATCACGAGACTGCTCCAGTGGAAAATCTCCCATGATGGGAATTACATTACATGCTACTAATGGTTGTGATCGCATCCCCGCATAGGGTGAGAAGCTTAGCAATCCGGGAGGGGCTCATTATGGACATACTTAAGAGTCCATTCTTTCACATCGAATGGAGCCAGTTGAGGTGTTTTTTTGCATCTGACAAGGATGCCTCCTGGGCGCCTCCTGGGTGAGGTGTTCCAGCATTATCCTACTGGGAGGGGGCCCCGGGGCAGACCCAGGACACGCTGGAGAAATTATATCTCTCGGCTGGCCTGGGAACACCTTGGTGTTCCCTGGACAAGCTGGAGGAGGTGGCTGGGGAGAGAGGGGTCTGGGCTTCTCTGCTTGGGCTGCTGGCCCCGGCCCCAGATAAGTGGAAGAGGACGGACGGATGGACTCTTAAGTATGTCCATAATGACCACTCCCATTAAAAAACTTAACACCCTCAACTCTGCTACATCCAGATCCACTTCCTGTCTTTTTGTTAGTGCCACCATCTTCAAACATCACACATGAGACACAGGTCTCGCTATCATCTTGCAAACCTTCAACTTTCACCATTGCTGCTATTCTTCTGTCACAAGGAACCCCTGACTGCACTCTCTTATTAATCTTACTAGTACAATGTCCATTGCTTTGGGTGATTGACCCCACATTACCAGGTATTTAAACACATCTACCTTCACTATCTTTACTCCTTGCAGCTTCATTGTTACGCATGTGTCCTTCTCATTTACACACACATATTGTGCTGACTTTAATTCCTCTTTTCTCCACAGTATTTTGCCACCTCTCCATATTATTGTTCACCTGCTCACTACAGATAACAGATACAGATTGTGAGTATCATAGATTATGAAGAATCCTGCATAAAATACTAATCACCATCACATACCTCTGACACTTAACTTCCTCACGCAGTACAGCAATTCCCCTCTTGGGAACTGGCCAGATGAGATATATAATCTCTCCACGGGGGTCTGGGTCTCTCCCAGGGTCTGCCATGGTTGCCAGTTAGGCTGAGAATACCTCTTCTCATCCTATCTCTAAGACTGACCCCAGCCTGTGTACAGAGGAAGCTCATTTTGTCTGTCTGCAGTCCTGACCTCAATCTCAATGAACATTTGGAGATCAGCTTGGACATCCTGTTTGTGCCAGAGTGAGCAGCACAACCACTGACTAGCAGTGTGTGAAAAGCTGGTGACCAGGATAAGGAAGCTGTGCCGGGCTCTTGTCTCTATGTATGTTTTTTTCCAACAGTGTAAGATTTATTGCAAAAAAAAAAACATTGTTATAACAAAAAAAATATTAAACTCAAATTTCCTTACATGATGTGTTAAGTTTCTAAGTTTTATTATCTGCTGCCTGAGAAATCTCTGAACCCTTACATGCGATTTCAGATTTAACAGCTGGTGGTCAATGTGAAACTGCCTCTGTAGTCAGACTTTGCTTGTGATATTTATTATTTTTTTATTTATCTTTTGATTACTTGTTTTTTAAGAAAGGAAAACACATGACATAATTTTATTTTTTAAAAAATATTTATTTAATTAATAGAAAAGTAATAGAAGTAATAGAAAATAAAACTTTTTTTAAAAGCCCATCAGCATGGATCCATTGTTGAAGTGGGTGGGCCCACATTTCCAGGAATGTGAAGCTTGGAGTTTTTTATACAAATGGGTGTAGAACTTCTTTTTTAATGAAAGAAAAATAATTAGGTAGCACATAAAATTAAGTTTTTGCTTCGATTTACAGAAAGCAGCAGATATCTTATTTGTTTCCATTAGTTTGTGTCAAAGGGATATCTTTGTCAGAAACAAAACTATAATGTCCATGTTTTTTCCACTGATTGCGACAGTAGAACACAATGAAGATGGAGATGATGATGGCTGCTACAAATGGCAAAGCCCAAATGACTGCAAAAGTGATTTTATTGGTTTTACCTGTAAGATAAAAAAAAAAATAAAACCAAAGTTTACTTCTCAAAACTTCCTAAAATACATTGATCAATTTAAACATCAGCTAACACTTCTCTTTAGTCATCAGTGTCCTCTAAATGTCCCACAGCAATATTAGGCTTGAAATAAACAAAGACGTGTACCTCTTGGTTCAACATGAACATTGATCGTCTTGGTTACGCTTCCCAGATAATTGGCAGCTGTGCAGGTGCAGGTTTTACTGCGATTTACTCGAGTTATATTGAGACTGTTTGTGTTCGCTAACATATTCTCCCCATCACAAGTCCAGTTATAGACAGAAGGAGGGTTTCCTTCAGCTTCACAGCTCAAGGTGATATTAGAACCTTCAAGTAGATAGTCATGATTACTATCTTTTGTGTTTACCTTTGGAGCATCTAAAGAGACAAAAAGATGTTTGTTATTTGTTTAAATAATTACTTGTTGTATGCCTCATTTTCACATTGTTAAATTCAGTTTAGAAATGAAAAAATCCAAGAAATATTCTGTTTTTGTGTAAACAGCAGGATGTTTACTCACAGTGGGCTGAAACATTGTGTGTTTGAGAAATAGCGGGAAATTTTGGTCCACGTGGTCCAAAGTCCAGCTTGGCCTCACATCTGAGCTCAACGACTTTTTCTTCTTTGCTGATGTTGACTCTCAGAATAGAGGACTCATTTACTGGTGTTTTGGCTGTGTTACTGAAAGATTCTGTCTTGATGATTTTATTGTTTTTATACCAAGTAATAGTGAGATACTGAACAGGAGCAACATTGATGATGTCACACTGCAGTTTGTATTGTGTCTTGGTGTACTTCTTGTCCTCTTTGTGCTTCAACATCAGACCATGATTTATTTCAGAGATTGACACGGTCTCTGGGGTTTCTGCAAATGAAGCAAAGTAAAAAATACATTTAGAACATATGGCAAATGGATGCGCTTGTTAGCATCAATATGAGAAGAATGAATGCATAAATGCATTGATATTAAAAGGTTGGGTTTTTCTTGCCACTAACAGAGTCTTCTTCACAGTTCTACATGAAAGTACAACATTTGGATCAGAGCTACAGCAGGTTACTCGACAACATCGTCTTCAAAGTTGCAGTGTGAGCAAACTGAAATTATGCCTTTGTTATACAAAAATAAATAAATAAAAGTATTTTACATCATAGCCTGTTTCATCTTAATTTCTAGTACAATAATGCAGTTTTGACAGATGTACTTACTATAAACAATGATGACTGGGCTCACAGAACACTGAAAATTGTCATTTAGAGTGATGCTACAGAAAGGACTTGGAGTCCACCATTTCAGGTTTTTAACCATCCAAGTGACATCAGAACCAGGTTTAAATTCTTTGTCTCCAGCAGGAGTCACCCAGGCCATTTCAGCAACATCTGTGGCTGATGTGCTGCAGTTGATTGAAACTGGATCTCCAAATCTCACAACCATTTCAGAGGGTGCCAGAGTTAGAGGACAACCTGCCATTCACAATACCTTCAGTTAGACATGATTTGTTATCAAATCAAAAATAAGACCCCCAACAAAAGAATAACACCCACAACATTAGAGATCAAATAAAAATAAATTTAAGAAATAAATAACAACTAAATAATAATAAAAGATGTGTACCTCTTGGTGTGATATGAACATTGATTGTCTTAGTTATGTTTCCCAGATAATTGGCAGCTGTGCAGGTGCAGGTTTTGTTGCGATTGATTCGAATAATATTGAGACTGTTTGTGTTCTCCAGCATATTCTCCCCATCACAAGTCCAGTTATACACAGGAGAGGGGTTTCCTTCAGCTTCACAGCTCAATGTGATGTTAGTGCCCTCAAGTGGTGAGATGTCAACAGTACAACTTGTGTTGATCTCAGGAGCATCTGAAGAGACAGTTTTTCTTATCATTTTCACATTTACATAATAGAAAGCTGTAATGAATAGAACTTTTGTTTAATCTAGCCTAAAAAATACAATTAAATAATCTTCTGTTTGTGTGTTAACCTCAACATTTTTACTCACAGTGGGCTGAAACTCTGTGTGTTTGAGAAATGGCAGGAAGTTTTAGTCCATGTGGTCCAAAGTCCAGCTCAGCTTCACATCTGAACTCAGTGGCTTTTTCTTCTCTGCTGATGTCGATTCTCAGAATCGAGGACTCATTTACCAGTGTTTTAGTTGTTGTGTCATTGAAAGACTCTGTCTGGATGGTTTTATTATTTTTGTACCATCTCACAGTCAGATGTTGAACAGGAGCAACATTTATGATGTCACACCGTAACCAGTACTGTGTTCTTGTTTCTTTATTGTAAGGCACTATGTGTACTTGTTCCTCCATCATTTGACTTTGATTCAGTGGATATATTGACACAATGTTTGGTGTTTCTGTGAACA
>NW_024582382.1:3453736-3458314 GCF_018398535.1 Haplochromis burtoni | reverse complement strand
AAATATATTCAGAGTTAGAGATGATTTGGTGTAAAATAAGACATAAGTCAGCAGTTTCATCTAAATCATCCACAATTTTAGATGTGAAGTAAGAATATATACCTGTTGGTTCAACATGAAGATGGATTGTCTTAGTTATGTTTCCCAGATAATTGGTAGCTGTGCATGCGCAGGTTTTATTGCCATTTACTCGAGGTAAACTGAGACTGGTTGTGTTCTCCAACATGTTTTTCCCATCACAAATCCAGTTATACACAGGAAGAGGGTTTCCAACAGCTTCACAGCTCAAGATGATATCAGTGCCCTCAAGTGCATAAGTGTCATCAGCACTATTTTGTGTCTTTAGCTCCGGAGCGTCTGAAATGATAAACAGTTTTTTATCAGTTCTCACATTTACACAATTGAAAGCTGAACAGAAGGGAACTTGTGTTTAATCTTTAAAAAAAATAAAAAATAAACTTCTGTTCGTGTGTAAACAGCAGGATATTTACTCACAGTGGGCTGAAACTCTGTGTGTTTGAGAAATGGCAGGAAGTTTTGGTCTGTGTGGTCCAAAGTCCAGCTGAGCTTCACATCTGAACTCCACTACATTTTCTTCTCTGCTGATGTTGACTCTCAGAATAGAGGACTCATTTACTGGAGTTTTGGTTGTTGCGTCATTGAAAGATTCTGTCTGGATTTTTTCACTGTTTTTGTACCAGCTAACAGTGACATACTGAACAGGAGCAACATTGATTATATCGCACTGCAGTCTGTACTGTGTTTCTTCTCCTATCACATTCACAAGCTGTACAGAATGAACAACTTCTGGATTATCTGGCAAACAAAATTAAGCAAAGTTAGTTAATGTCAACATTTATTTATTTTCTTAGCATTGTACTGTATTCAATTCAAATTAAACTTACTGAATAAAATAACTTTGAGTTCCTTGCTGCATTCATAAGACTCATTAAACTTTATTTTGCACTCGGCCGTCACATTCCAGTCTGACAGTGGCACTAAGTGGGAGATAAACATTTCTTCATCTTCAGTGTCAGAGCTTTCATTCCCGACTCTCCAGTATAGTCCGTAATGATCGCCCAGTCTGGTGGTACAGTTTACAATTACAGGAATTCCTCCATATTCTGCAATAATCTCAGGTGGATCTGTCTTCAACTCTGTTGTGCATATGCTGTCAGCATCTATGAATAGACAAGAATAATGTTTTTATTGGACTTTTATTAGCTCTATAGCCCTATAGACTGTATACCCCCTTGAACTGAAGCTGAAAGTCTGCATTTTTGTCATATCTTGACTGTTCAGAGGCAAAACTATGTCTTTGTTCAACAAATTATGGGCCCAACTGCACATTCAAGAAAAAGACACACCCAAAAAGAGAGCAACATGGGGAACCAAATGAGCCTACCAGTTGCTGTGTAGTTGTTATTAAGGCAGAACAGGTGCTAACTGATTAAAGCTGCTAAAAAGCTGATTTGTCTTTATTTATAAATGTATTCAAATGCTGTCTGTTATTTAAAAACAGTTATTCTAATAAACTCAAACATTATAAATAAATGCAATCCTGTGAAAATGAAAATTCCCACAGGATTCTGCGCAGTAATGTTGAAAAACAAAGTGAATCCTCACTGCTCCTATAGGGTTTCAGAGGGTATGTAGCAGCCAGGCTGTACTAATGTAATGCACTATTAATTGATCATCCTCTCAGGCGTGGACGTCCACGCATGACTCTGGATTTTCTACTTAAACATTTTAGTTTAACATTTAGTTTTGTTTATTATATTATTACCATATATTTTCTGATTAGTTTGCTCTCTATTCTTCTCATTTAGATTATCCTATTCTAGTTTTAGTTCATTTGTAGTGGTTGTTTCCCTACATTCCTTTGTTCTCTGTGTCAAGTCAGCTTTTCTGTTCCCACGATGTTCCCGTATTTGCTTACTTCCTGTTTTATTTTGTTAGTCCCTCATCTGGCATTCACTGTGTTTTGTTTTACTTCCCTTGTCTTGTCTCCTGTGATTAGCTAGCTAGTCTTTCCCTAGTGTTTCCCATTGTTCCAATGACCTTATATGTATTTATAGCCTTTGTCTCCCCTCAGTTATTCATCCTGTTCTACTGTTTATCCGCCTGTGTGGTTTGTTGGAGTCTGTTTTCTGTCAGTCTTGTGAATTTACTGCCTCGGGTCGAAATAAAAGTTATTTTCAGTTTGTTTAAACCTTCTCAAAATCGGCACCTGGGTCCAAATTCTATGTAAATCCTGACCGTCAGACCGTACAATGGTCAAAACAACACACAACAAAACGATAGTTTAAAATAATTACTACAAGTCACTACTGCTAAGGTTTGTTTTGAAAGCTACTGAACCATGTAACCAAAAAGAAATATGTTTTTCACAAGTCCACATAGAGTCATGAAAACTTAAAAGGGGAGTATTTCATGAAACATGATCTTATTATTAGTTTTAGCTTTTGCAGTTACCATCACTAATAACATTCCAGTATCAAAACTGATCACACCATCAAGACACTAAAAGTTAAAAACCTAATTTTTATTCCTAACAATTCAATGAAATAGTTTTTCCCATACACACAGAGTTCTTGCAGAGCATCATTATTACTCACTGCACAGTGAAAAGAGGAGGATGAGAATGCTCAGCATCCTGACAGGCAGCATGCTTGGACAGCATGCAGAAGGAATGAGGTGAATGGAGCAGTGTTTCAGGAGCATCCAGAGACTATCCAGCTTCAGAACCTGGGTTAAATGAACGTCAGCTCGATGCAGATCCTACTTATGATGACCGACTAAAAGTTTCACAGGCAGAAAAAAAAACTAGAGAGGAAATTTAACGCCCTTGTGTACAGGAAACTCTGTGAAGCCCAAAATACAAAACCACATCTGCAGCCAGCCCTTTGTGGAGTAACGGTTGCTTATAAGTTGTCCTCCTCCCATATTTTATGTAATTTTTTAATGTACTCTTTCACAAAGTGTTTTTTGTTTCTCTCCCCTGTTTTTTTGTCCAAATGGGAGTGAAAAATTATGCAATTTAAAAAAAAAAATATTGAGCAATACAAATTCTTTTAGGAAGTTGCACGACCGACAGCAGATTTCTCAAGTTAGTCAATATTAGTCATCATCCGGTTATTCATTTCATGCACATGTCACAGACTAGGTTAATTTTAAAATATCATTTTTATTAAACGTAGAGTTACAAATAGAGTTTGTTTTATTCTTTCTGCACATATGTGAAGATCATCCACATCATGTCTTTCCTTTGCACATGTCCATAAGATAACCTTGTTATTTGGGTTTGATCATCATGCAAACCCGTTTAAGGGAGTACGATCCTCCATGGAACTCTGCCCAGTAAACACCATCCTGGTACCGGCTTCGATAGTGTCCACCACGATACCACACACCATTCAGATTGGAGTGGGCACACATGTGATACCACCAGCCTCCCTTCTGATAATGAGCACAGTTACCTGATGACACAACAGAAGAAAATGAAGATGTTAAAAGGGAAATGTCACTATACAGCAGATAGCAATCAGGTAGGACCAGGGGAAGAGCAGACCGCCATAGCTGTCTTTGTCTCGATCCAAAGTGGTAAAGGCCTTGTTG
The DNA here is from genome assembly GCF_018398535.1 of Haplochromis burtoni. NCBI lineage: Eukaryota > Metazoa > Chordata > Actinopteri > Cichliformes > Cichlidae > Haplochromis > Haplochromis burtoni. Next base: position 3,454,696 of record NW_024582382.1, on the reverse strand, counting down.
CTGTGCCAGGAGAGGGAGTCCCCTGCATTGCCGTGATACAGTCCCAACCGCAGTCGATACCAGTCGCTCTCTGGTTCCACATAGAAGCTGTCATACTCAGCAAACACCTGCCGGCCACGCCAGTCTTCCAGGGCCACCCGCAACTTATACTGAGCCTGTTTGGTCAACCAGTACAGGTTTTCCAGACCAAGCCAGTACTCTCCATCTAGGTTCCCAAAGCCTTGCTGTAAAACATGATTAACCAGGTTTAATCACTCTAAGTTGCACAAATTCATCATGGCAACACTTAGACAGCAGATCTCCAGAGTAAGCGATGTCTAGTAGATTTATTAGCTCTTAAGAGCATACGTGCACACCTCCAGGATCTGTTTTAATCAAGTTTGTGGTATGTTTTCACTTATTACTTTTTATCTATTGATAATATCAAGCCCTTTCTCCTTATTAATACTAATTAGCGTTGCACTGTTGCCTCACAATCAAGACGGGCCTGGGTTCAATCTGGGGCCTTTCTATGTGGAGTTTGCATGTTCTCTGGGAACTCCAGCTTCCACCCAGAGTCCAAAGACATGCAGTCAGTGAGGTTAGGTTAACTGATTTAAAATTGCCCATAGATGTGAATGTGTGTGAATGGTTGTCTGTCTCTCATCCTATGACATCTGCGGTAGGCTCCAGCTCCCCCGCAACCCTGAATTGGATAAGTGCAAGAAGATGGATGGATAAGTAAAATGAGTGTAGCCTTTGTCATGTTTCATTTCTGTTGCATCCAGTTCGGAAGAGTTTGAGTTTCATTTGTTTAGTTAAGATCACTGCTCACTCACTTATTATAAAGCTGGTATTTACTCACTAATTTTATTAGACGAATGTAAAGATGCAAAGTTCTTCTCTTTTAAGCCTGAGAGACAGTGAGACTGTCACGATCCTGGGTCTTAGGACCCAGTGTTTTGAGTTTTAGTTCATCTT
>NW_024582382.1:3430576-3453711 GCF_018398535.1 Haplochromis burtoni | reverse complement strand
ACTGCTGACATGAAAAACCTCTGAATAAAAATCAAGTCTCTGTGAGATAGTATGAGTTCAGTCACATGTTGCTCTAATAAACTGTTCCATGTCAGAATTGTGTCTATGTGTTAATATTGAAATCACTAGAAATAATATTTGCTGTCAAACTTTGTTGTAATTTTAGAAACAAAAGTTCCACATGTCAGTTTAGGAGGGTGATGTAAAAAAAAAAATTATAAACTTAAGTATTATATCAAATAATGTGATGCACACAAAAAATTGGAGATAAAGTATAAGTATCTGAATTTCAGGTTCCAAACAGGTTCCTTCTGGCTCTTACCAATTTATGTTCCCCCAGTTCTACAAGGTATTTGTCCTCATTTGCGTGCCCTACCTTCCACCCCCTTTTCAATTATTTAACCCTTTAAGACCTACCATAGAACCAAGTCCACCAGAGCTTATCTTTATATTTTTACATGCTGTAGTGCCATTTTTGGGAGCATTTCAAGTTGCTATACATCAATATGCAACCATTATATCCCAAATGTTAATAATATGTATGCATTAAGTCCATAGTAACTACATAAATTGCAAAGCAATAAACTACAAAAAAAATTGAAAATTTTTTGTTTTTTATAATATATTTTCTAGTTAGAAATTTAAGAGATTTATCCCTCAAAACTGTAAATACAAAAAAGTTGCACAAAATAGTTTCCCACCACAGGAAATTTATTTTGAGTGTCTTCATAGTTTTATTTTTGAAATACACCAATTTTTATATACTGCAGGAAAAACTAAAATAAATATTATAATGCAAATTTGCAAAAAAAACAGCATGTGCATCAAAATAAACTATTTCCAGCAGTGCAATTTGAGTTCTAAGCATCCCAGAAACAACAAAAGTCATAAAGTCAAACATAACTTTTAAAAACACCAGTATAGGCTTATCGGCTCTTTAAATCTGTATAAAATGATCACTTGCTCTGGTGTAACAATTAAGTTTAACATCCAGGCATCCATGAAAACAATTTATGAACATTTAACGAGTTAGAAGTTAGCAGGGAGTTAGCTCGCTAGCTTCCATCTAAATATGTTATGAGCGGCTGTGTGCAGACAGGAATAGGACCCAAGGTGCAGACTCCAGAGACATCTTACATGAAAAGGGAAACAAATTAAGTTTGAGTGAAAATGTAAATTTTTTGCACTCTCTGGTCAACTGACTCAGTGAATCAAATGACTCAAAATCCGATTCACTTTGGTGAGTGACTCATTAAAACTCGATTCAGTAAAAAGAATCAAATTTACCATCACTAGCTTACGGCTGCTGTGAATACTCTGAATAACACCTCTGAGCGCAAATTGGATTACATCTTGGAGAAGCTCACTGTGGTCGTGAGTTCTCAGAATCGGCTCTTTGAGCACAAGAATGACAACATCACGGAGCGTAAGTTTGATAACATCATGGAGAAGCTCGCGGCTCTCCAACGGGAGATTGAGAGACCAGTGTTGGACTGTAGAACTGCTTTGAAATTCATATGAGCTGTTCGCACTAAAGTAAAAAGCACCATCACTTCATGCGGATACCCTCTTGGCGCCAGCTGCGGTCTCAAGGCTGGAGCTGAACAACAACTCCCTGATAACGACTGTGTTTAGTCTGTTCTTCCCATTCCATGCAAGGCCACCTGGGTTGGCTGGAAGACTGTTTACTTAGCCTGGCAGGGCGAAGGACACTGTCTCAGCTGAACTCTGGACACACACACACACATATACAATGATATGCACACACTTACACAGACATATATACACATGCAGATGTACACGCATCCCCCCTCCGATGCTGACGGTGGATCAAGGAGACCAGCGCAGGCCTATGTACTGTCTAAATCGGCTGTCTCTCACCCTTTACCCTCCCCTGTTACTTGTCATGTGTTTCTTTGGTGTATTAAGATTTTTTCATGTTGTGCTTTTCCATTGTTATACCTCTCTGACCTGTCTTCCCCATGTGATGTTTTGTGTAAATGTAGAGATGGCACGATACCACTTTTTTATGTCCGATACCGATATCATAAATTTGGATATCTGCCGATACCGATATGAATCCGATATAGTGTTTTTTAATCAACAAAACTGTTTTTTAAATATCTTGCTGCATTTTGTATAAGTTCATACTCAAGTTTAAAACAACAACTACACTAAAGCTATTCTGTTATACCTGTATGCAAAAAAAAATATTTCATAGTTCAGCAATACTGATCAATCTAATAAACTTAAACCTACACCATCCTCCCTATTCTGGTATTTTAAAGAGTACTTAGCGTAAATATTAAGCAACCTAACTAATAGGGTTCCAACTCCCAGCAACAACAAAAATAAATAAATAAAAAATAGGGAACCACCCCTCACGCTCCACCTCATGATGCTTAATCAACGTAATCAACCTTAATTTGATGCAGTGTGAAAAAAAATGCACAGAAATCAATTATTTTTCAAGAAATATTAAATAGATTCAACATCTTTCTTCAACAAAATTGCAGACTGCACAGATGGTACCTTCCCAAAGGAAAAAGTACTATAGCTTACTAGGGTATATTAGACTTAACAGTTACTATATACAGTAATTGACTTCTATTCATTTTACATCAAATTAAAACTTTGGGTGTCAGATAATTATTTATTAAAAGCTAGACATTTTAAATGAGAATAAGAAAGAAAAGTATGTCTTTGTGCCCCCTTTTCCCTGTTCATGCCCTATCGGCCCCCCTGGCTAAACTTTGCTAGATCCGCCCCTGCACAGTTACCAGCCGTCAGCTACGTAGAAAAAGATCCTGAGTAGAAAGTAATATTAAATAAATTCTAACAACAGCTTATCAAGCTTAAACGTGCTGCTGTTGTTCAGCCGCTGGTTTCCTCTTTCTGGTGCAAAGTGGGCCAAAAACAAACCAGAGAGAGCCGATCAGCTGATCATTAAGCAGTTTCATGATTGAAGTAGCAGCCGGAGAGCGAGAGGCAGTCGCTCGTTAAGCTTAACGCAGGAATGCTTTACAAACATTCAGAGATGGACTTACACACTTGCTTTACTTCTCTCGGGGATAACTTTGTCGGAGATGAAATGCCGGGTTGCTAGCGAAGCTCCACATGCTATCCAGACCACCGACAGGTCCCGCATGCCACAGCCGCTCTATCACGTGATGCATACTGCTCCGACGTGCTAACGTTCTGAGGCGAGTTACGGCGTGTTGCAAGTTTTGTGAGGTGCTTTCGTGATATTTAATGGATCGGATTACATTTTTTATTTTTCTCCGATATCCGATCCAGTAATTTAGGTCAGTATCGGACCGATACGTAATATCGGATCGGTCCATCTCTAGTGTAATGTGTGTATGGTCAGAGGGTAAGATGGCACCGTCATTGCGTGCAATAGGTCGGCAGCCTTAACATATTTCCTCTTGTGGGACTAATAAAGGTATAAAATCAAATCAAATCAAAATAATAATTTCTGATTCCAGTATTCCAGTATTAAGAGATCTTACCTGTTGTTGGTTTCAGGAAGCTCGCTGGTGCTGGAAGGCAGAAAGAGCAGAGAGCAGTCTGTGTTCAGAAGTTTTATAGTCCACTAAGGAGGGAGGGATGCTGTAGTCACATGATTTCAGAGAAACCAGAATCCTTCAATTTTTTTCAAGCCATTCATACATAAATGCAAATGAACAAAAGATTTTGCATGTAGCTAAAAGTTCAGAGAAAAACAGGAAGATCAGGAATATCAAGATTTTGAAACATTTTGTTCAGCATTGTAGCTAAATGATACATATTTAAGATGACTAGTTAAACTTAAAGATGTTCAAGGATTATACTCTGCATAACAAAGACAGGTTGCTGAGTCACAGAATAAATTAAAACGGTCACAAAGACAAAAAAAAAGATGTCTGGCTGACATCAAAATTGCTGCTCTGCTGTGTTTTTTCCTCTCAACCTGTCATTAGAGCACCTGGTGCGATAAGTCGATCGTATGTGGCTCATTATCTGATGCCGTCTCAGGACCAGTGTTAGACATAACCTGAGAGGTCGGTGGCTCCGTGTCAGAGCACTGGCCATGAATCAACATATGAACATTACCTCATGTTGTGAAGTGAAGCATAGCAAAGTTATAGAGGTTTGATCAGAGACACAGCTAAGAGCTCAATTAACAGCAGGAATGAGGCCTTCTTGTCGGAGGTCATTTTTGGAAGAAAAAACAAACAATGGCTCAAAGTGCTGTAACATGAGTTGTGCATAATAAGCGAATAAATAATGCAAAAAATTTGAGATAGAAAAGAAAGAGAGAGAAATCTATGCAGGAAATTTGATTTTAGCGTGGTGGAAGCAAAGCAGCAAAAGTAAGAGTGACTTATATGGAGTTAAATTATGGCCCTGATTTAACTCCATAATTTAACTCCATACGGAACAGAGCCAGAGAGAAAGAGAGCCAGGGACAACAACGTCACATTAGAAAGGTATAGTAATCATCCACAACTATTTTCAGTTGCAGATGATAAAGGATTCAGAAATCATGCAGGCCCATATGACAGAGAATGTGCATCTTTTTGTTTTCATATTTTAATTTATATTTAATTGTGTTGTGGTTTGCAGTGTTTTGTGTTGTTTCACTTTAAATTTGTTTAAAAGGAAAAAGCTGAAAATTTAAATAGTTAAAAGTTGAAATGTAAATAGTTGGTTTTTGTATTATATGATTTATTTATTACATTTTATGTGGAGTGAATAAATAAAAGTATATTTATGGTGGCCCCTAGAGACAAAGCACATACAACTCTGAAACATGTACAAACTCAGACAAACAAACCCGAAGCACTACATGTTCAATTATTTGAGGTTATGGATGTTATTTGACTGGAGGCATAACTCACAGACACACGAGACGCGCCATTACTCCAATGAGTGTCCTTTATTATTTTTCATCCCCCCCACAACAACAACAACCCAGCAGAAACGTTCCTACCACTTAACATTTACCTGATACTACAGTACAAACTCCAAAACACGTACAAACTCAGAAGCACATACAAAAGACAACAGAAGTGCTCCAGGATGCTAGGCGCAGTGTTGAGCTTTTGTTATCTTGTGGCTACACAAGCCAGCAAGTACCAACGACCAGATTTGATGTGTGGTAGTAACAGGTAAATGAACTTTTTTTAAAATTATTTGAATATATATGAGTGCCTGTGTATAAATACACAAACAATACGCATGCTTTCAGTGTGTAATTTAAGTCAAATCAAATCACTTTTATTGTCACATCACATGTGCAGGCACACTGGCGCAGCACATGTGAGTAAAATTCTTGTGTGCGAGCTTCACAAGCAACAGAGATGTGCAAAACACAACAACACAAACGAGCAAAATAGGGCTTTGGAGCGTGATGTCACGGGGGTGGGCGTGGAAAGGATTTTGGCCCGATCCGCCATTTTGGGGGTCTAGCGCAAGTGAAAAGGGAGCACACACAACAGCCATGGTTCGTATTTGCTGTGTGGTCGGCTGCAATGTTCGATCACACGACCGGCAAGAGAATAAGGTTGAAAATGGTTTATCTTTTCATTCTTTCCCAACCTGGAAGCAACATGAGGCAGCTCGTGTATCGATGTTACCAAACGAAGGCGTCCAGCCTGGATAGCAGCTGTGAGACGAGCTGACGTGCAGCTCTCTTCCATCTCCAAATATCTGTTGGTGCTCCAGACATTTTCATTCCGGTAAGTTCTAAATATGTTCATATCACTCTTTATAGCCTATTAGTTTCATTTTCGATGCGCTCTGAGCTCATAGCAAATTAGAACAAACATCCTACTGAGTGATTTTGCAGAACTACCTTCTATTTATAGAGTTGCTAATTATTTGGCATTATTGCAGCAAACCAGCCGATGAAATGGATGAAACATCATGACTGGGTTCCAGCGCTACACAAGGGACCTGCTTCAAACATACCACCATGCCAATCAGATTACTTCTTCCATGTGAGGGTGAAGAGGTGACCCTCCTGGATAAGATGGTGAAGGTTTGCTGCGTTTGGTGAACAGTGTGATAATAAAACCAGGGAAAATGAAACCTGCTCCTGTTAAATATTCTTAAGTCTTGTGCTGTTATTTTTTCAAAAGATACAGTAAATAAAGTAATGTTAGTAGTGGGTGATATCATGTAAACACTCATGATTTGGTGTAAACATTTTGTCATTTGTAAACTATAAATGACATCATCACTGTAACTGATGTGATGTTCTATAAAGTGGTTTTAATAAAAAAAAGGCAAAAATTAGTTTGTTTCTTTATTCAACTTTTGAACAGTGGGACTCAGTCAGTACATATTCAGTAAATGCAAATTATTTACACAGCAGTGCACTACAGGCATAAATCTAGACCCCTAGATAAAACATTATGGGTCATTCCCACAACCCACAGCTTTACTGTGTTCCAGCAAAGTATCCAATAGCAGTGACGACTCCTCCACAGTAGCAGGTGGGATTTTTCTGTTTTGAGGACGGCTCCTTTTCCCTGTCACTACAGATGGTCTGTTTATGTTTTGATCAAGAGCCTTTTTTTGGGCAGCTGAAGAGGAGAAGTCTATCTTATGGCCAACCTCTGGCTGTATCTTGGTCATATTACCCAGCAAAACCCAGTATGCAGGTTCATCTGTAACAGTCCTTGTGCCACGGATCAACACTGTTGCTTCTACATTAAACAGAAGAGCAGCGACATGGCTGCAGGTCTCTGCGACTCCGGCCATACAGCTGCAGCGGGCGGCTTCAACCTTCCCTGTGATGCTCACAGTGACCCATGGCTGCAATGCTGGTTCATTCAGTCTTAGAGTGCAGCACCTGTGTCGCGGGGTCCTCTTTTAACCCTCTCCCGGACAACAAACACAGGCGTAGTCGGTAAGGTCTTTTAGTGTGGATAATTTATTTAGCCGGCCTCCCCAGTGCACAGAAAATTATTTACAGCAAATAGAATTGACTTAGGTCAGTGTCAACAAAACGTCTGTATACCCGACCCAGCCTGCATGTTACCCTCCTTGTAACAGCTCACTGGACTCTCTCTCCCACCCCGTATGACCTGTCTCTTATATCCCGTAGCCCCTCCCCCTAGACGTAACAATCATTTCTTTATTATTACTGTAATCCTCACTGTCCCCCCTCAGCTTCTTTCCCACTGTAGTCTCACAACACACATGTATATACAGACTCTTAGGCAACTTCCAATCAGCCTACAATGTTTCACAAAACATTAAAACAATCCAAACAAAGGATGCAGTTCACGTGACCGTCCAAGCCCACGTGAACCCATTATTTAAACCCCGGAACACCATACCATCGGCTTGCATCATCCCGCATCATTGGAGATCACAGCGCGTCTCCTCGACCGACTTTATTAACAAGGTAAGGGGAAATAAGTTGGCCACCCTCTATGCTGCTCCAAATCCCCCCCCTTCACCCCTTTTTGGTTTATTGGTGTCTGTTAGAACTAATGGTGGCGGTGCGTATATGCGCCCCGATCAGCTGTCTGCGGCTGGGCGAGGTAACTCCGTCACAACCTGAAACACACACAAAGTTCATTTAAAGACAAGAACTATGAGCCAAGGCCGACACAAATGTGTTTTATCTACTTTATCATAAATGTAACAAAGTGTTTAGAAAGTTAGCACAGACATGTCATTTTTCATTTCTTTATGTGTCCATCTATAGAACGCTGCATGTTATAGTCTAAATCTGTCTGTTCTCTGTCAGAAACCTGCCTGCAGAAAATGAACCTAAAGTATGTAATGCAAGGATGTCATCACTGTTAGAGATGGAGAAAGCATAAAGTGACAATTATGAATCACTTAATATGATAAGGAGATTCTGCAGGTCATTAATCAATGTATAAAACTAAAATAAAATGTATTTTTAGTGACACAAGATACAAATATGGAAGCAAGATGTATAATTAGAATTATTTATAATAAACATTAATAAATCATTGCAATTTCTTTAACCATAAAGAATAACTAAATCCTTCAGGACAGTGTCTCATCAATGCACTGAACTCACTATGTTATCCCTCTAACAGCCTCCACATGTTCTCACTGTAATTTCCCCTCATGAATGAATTTATGCTGCACTAATCTGAATGTTTGCAGGGAAATCAAACGCATTTCACTCGCAGTACTCGAGCTGACTTACCTTTGTTTGAATGACGACTTGTACGCGCTGACTCCACAGACAAGGTACGAAATATGTCAGGCTACGTCAATAGCGGTTGGTCTTCAGGGTTTCTACTCCACGGCCGTATTTCATACGGGTCCACATTTCCAATGCACGCTATTTTCTGCAAGTACCGCTGCTTCGCCTCTGGACGCAATCGGTCTCTATACAGTCCATTCTCTTTTGAGCTGCTTTTAAGCATCTTGTAATCGTCGTTCCAACACAGTGTGTTTGATTTGATTCGTAGACCCCGAAAATGGTGCCGCGCTCCCACAATGCATTGCGGCGTGACGTCAACTCCAAAGCCCTATACAAGAATGGCTACATCTGAAACTAATAAATATATGTACAATATATAATAGTATATGCATTTCTGGATGTGTATACTAAATATTTTTCTACGTGTGTGTGTGTGTGTGTGTGTGTGTGTGTATACACATATTTTACAAATTAAATAGAGTAAACAATAAATAAAATATATAAAAATATACAGAGTTGAGACATGTGCAAAACAGTGGCATTACTGTACAGTATGGAGTGCATAATGTTAAAGTTCCAGTAGTGAAGCTGAGGTGTCTATGACGTGTTCAGCAGTCTGATGGCCTGGTGGAAGAAGCTGTCTCTCAGTCTGCTGGTACGGGACCGGATGCTGCAGAACCTCCTTCCTGATGGAAGCAGTCTGAACAGTTTATGGCTGGGGTGACTGGAGTCCTTGATGATCCTCCCCGCTTTCCTCAGGCAGCGCTTCCTGTAGATGTCTTGGAGGGAGGGAAGCTCACCTCCAATTATCCGTTCAGAGCACCGCACTACTCGCTGGAGAGCTTTGCAGTTGTAGGCGGTGCTGTTGCCATACCAGGTGGTGATGCATCCAGTGAGGATGCTCTCAATGGCACAGTGATAGAAGGTCCTGAGGATGCGGGGGCTCATGCCGAATCTTTTCAGTCTCCTGAGAAAGAAGAGGCGCTGCTGCGCCTTCTTCACTGTTTTGTTTGTGTGTACTGACCACGTAAGATCCTCAGCCAGATGTACACCAAGGAACCGGAAGCTGCTCACTCTCTCCACAGCAGCGCCGTTGATGGTGATGGGGGTGTGTACTTCTCTGCACCTCCGGAAGTCCACTATCAACTCCTTTGTCTTTGCGACGTTGAGGGTGAGATGGTTGTCTTGACACCAGTGGGTCAGGGCGCTGACCTCCTCCCTGTAAGCCGTCTCATCACCGTTGGTGATAAGACCCACCACTGTAGTGTCGTCCGCAAACTTCACAATGATGTTGGAGTTGTTAGTGGCTGTGCAGTCGTAGGTGTAGAGTGAGTACAGGAGAGGGCTCAGTACACACCCCTGTGGAGCACCAGTGTTCAGTGTGATGGGGGATGAGGTGATGCTGCCCAGTCTGACCACTTGGCGTCTGTCAGACAGGAAGCTAAGGATCCAGCTGCAGAGGGAGCTGCTCAGTCCTAGATCCTGCAGTTTCCTGTCCAGCTTCGAGGGAACGATGGTATTGAATGCTGAGCTGTAATCTACAAACAGCATTCTCACATACGTGTCTCTCTTCTCCAGGTGTGACAGGGCAGTGTGTAGTAGTGATGGGATTTCCGGCTCTTTTTAGAGATCCGGCTCTTTCGGCTCCGAACCGGCTCTTCAGGTTGTTTTGTTGCTTTAATTAATTTATTATTAACAATAATATAAAATTATGCACAAAAGGAATTACTAACGTAAAAAAAAGTGGTTTTATTTATATATGTTTATATATAAATATATGCGGTGGCCCCTAGAGACAAAACACGTACAAACTCCAAAACACATTTCTAGCATGAACTGAACTTCCAAAGCAGAGCTACTAGATCACTTAAATTACACAATTGAAAGCATGTGTGTATTGTTTGTGTATTTATACACAGGCACTCATATATATTCAAATAATTTAAAAAAAAGTTCATTTACCTGTTACTACCACACACCAAATCCGGTCGTTGGTACTTGCTGGCTTGTGTAGCCACAAGATAACAAAAGCTCAACACTGCGCCCAGCATCCTGGAGCACTTCTGTTGTCTTTTGTACGTGTTTTGGAGTTTTACGTGATTTGAAGTTTGTACTGTGCTTTGTCTCTAGGGGCCACCGTAAATATACTTTTATTTATTCACTCCACATAAAATGTAATAAATAAATCATATAATACAAAAATCAACTATTCACATTTCAACTTTTAACTATTTAAATTTTCAGCTTTTTCCTTTTACAAATTTAAAGTGAAACAACACAAAACACTGCAAACCACAACACAATTAAATATAAATTAAAATATGAAAACAAAAAGAAGATGCATATTCTCTGTCATATGGACCTGCATGAATAAACTTTCTGAATCCTTTATCATCTGCAACCGAAAATAGTTGTGGATGATTACTATACCTTTCTAATGTGATGTTGTTGTCCCTGGCTCTCTTTCTCTCTCTCTCCCTCTGGCTCTGTTCCTGTGCTACTGAGTGTAACTACCGCCCCTCCCCCCTCTGCCCAGCGTAAAGCACAAGGCTCGCGTGCAGAGTGAAGCGGAAAAAAGTGCGAGAGAGAGAGGGTGAGAGAAAAAAAAAAAAAAAACCACGTGACGGCTCGCGATAAGGAGCCGGCTCGCGTCGTTCACGTCAAAGAGCCGGCTCTAAGAGCCATTTCGTTCGCGAACGACCCATCACTAGTAAGCTTTTGCCACTGTGGCCGCTAGACTGTGGACTCTCTTCCTCAGAACTTAAGATCTGCAGACTCAGTGATTACTTTTAAAAAACAGCTAAAAACACATCTTTTTAAAATTGCATTTTGTTAACTTTTGACTGTTTTTGTTTTATACCTTGTGAAGCACTTTGTGATCTTTTATCTAGAAATGTGCTATATAAATAAAATTTTACTTACTTACTTATAGATTAGTAAAGTTCTGTAAATATGAGCTGCAAAACTGGTATATCTGGGCTCTCAGTCATAATGTCATGCTTGTAATTAATATTAATTGAACATGCTGTTTGCAAATGTAGTCAGCCTTTTTCCCATTTGTAAACCTGAATTCAATTAGAAACTCATCTCAATGCTATCTTTAAAGGAAATCTAATTAGTTGGATGACCTATTGTGATGTCTAAGTCTGATTGTCTCAGCCACACATGGGTAAAATCCACCCACTTCGGATGTTATCACACCGTACAATGGGTGTTATGAACAGAAATCAGCCCCATAGATATGGACTAGTAGGGCCCATCTTGTCTTTCAGGTGGATACAGTGTTCACAGGTAAGACCATTTATATGGACAGCATTAGTGGAGTGACTATAAAAAGTCAGGGAGTGTTAATAAAGTTAATGTGGTCATGCTAGTAATACATGGGGTGTTGATTTAACATCTTTGAGATGCATTTGTAGATATTCTTACGCGTCTTTAAAGTTACAGTGTAAATCTTAGTTCATATTGTAGTTAAGCAGTTTCTATTAAAACAATATCAGGAAGCCACCCTCCTTCTTGCCGGACAGTTACACAAACACTCGTTGTAAAAACCCTGTGGTGTGTCATGAAAGTCAAAAGCAGTGTATGTGTGTGTATGCATGTGCGAGCATGTGTGTGTGTGCGTGTAAGTATATATGTATATATATGTGCATCCTCTGCCATCCTAGATGTGTGGGGGAGGAACCCAAAACTTGTGTATTTAAGCCCTATGTTTTTCTCTGTCAGTTGTCATGTCAAACCCTCACAATTCTGTGTGTTGTCTCCATGCGCCATTTCCCATCAGCTCTTAGTTTTTAGTTCCCTTGTTTGTATTTTCCTGGTTTTCTAAGTCCTAACTTGTAGCTTTATGTTTTGCTTCTTGTATTTCGTGTTCGAGTTTTTTCCAGATAGTAAAGCTGGGCTTTGAGTTTTCCTGTTTGTGTTTGAGTCCTGTGTTTGGGTGCTCATCCTGCCTGCCACACAGCGTAACCCTGACAAAAGGAAGGTTGCAGATTGGATTATAATTATCTCAGACAGCTGGGTCAAGAGATGGCTTTTTAAGTGGCAGTTTAACTACTGCCAGCTTGAAGGCCTATGGTACATAACTGTTTTATTATTAATTATTAGTCAGCTAAGTAAAATAAAACACAAGGAACTCAGCATTATACCTGTAAAACATCACACCTGGTGATAGGCTTGTAGCTTAAACCTATTGAGCTGGAACGTTCAAGACAATTCAACTACACAGCAAACCTAACCCTAACCCTAACCCCTACATAAATACAGGCCATTTACCATTACAGGCCATCTTGGCCTGTGTTTAGCCCCGGGTCCCCTGTCTACTCTATGCTTTTCTGTATCCCAAGTCTCATGTGTAGTCACCCTTGTCGCTATGTCCGCTATGTCTCCCCAGTCACTGTGTTAAGCTTGTGTGCCCTGAATCTGAGTTTTGGTCTGTTTGTTCCCCTGGGGCAGGGATAGCTCAGTAGGTAGAGTGGTGGCCCCATGATCGGAAGGTCGGGGGTTCGACTCCACTGAACGGCTACTCTGAGGTACCCCTGAGCAAGGTATGGTCCCTACACACTGTGTGTGACCTCATAAACGACTTCCCTAAACCTGCTGGTCTGGAAGTCCAGCAGTTCATCTAAACAAAAGGCACTTAGACTAAAACAGACATAGATACGTTTATCCTGCCATAAAACAATAAGAGAAGGTACGACATCTCCCATGCTCCCAGGATGTGGGTGTGAATGCCAGAGCACTCTGGAATGCACACAAAGTCTTTGCAGACTATTAAGGATCAAACCTCTACCAACATGAAATTGACTATACAACTCTAAGCATTTATGAGTAGATATTTCTAAGCGTAAATGACAATCCAACAATACAAATGTAACACCTGGCTGTGGCAGGAATGAACATCAGATGCTCTTGACATTTAACTCGTATGTGTTTTCCACTGAGCCATCACCAGGGAACAAGCATTAGAACAACTCTTGACTTTTCTGATTTATCACTGCATAATCCATCTCCCCTTGCACTCATAAAGAGGAGAGGATAACTCTGACTAAATAATAGATTATAAAATGAAAAGTAGATATTTTTAAACGCAAATGATAACGAGAACTCGCAGATAAAATCTCAGAAATGTGGTAAACAGGAAGAGAATTCAGACACATAGCACAGGTTAATAAGTTTGGCAACAAACTGACAAGCCTGTTGTGATTTCTTTCCATCCCTTCCTCCTTCTTGCTCAGTGAGCTCACATAGCAAACATATTTGAACAACCAGGAACTCTTCATAGAACTTGTGACAGATGAACTGAGGTTGCATGCTGGGCCATTTTAATAAGAGCAGCTTAAAAAAGAAGAACAATTTTACTTCTTTTCAGTAAAGGCGGCACACGATAATGGACATCACATGTAAACTGGCTTGATGTAACGCTGCTATATGATATTCATAGTACATTAGAAAAGAAACAAAAATTCAATAAGGAATCTTTCGGATGAATTATAGCAGAGACTGGGGGCCTTTCAACTGATATTAGTGTCTGACCTCACAAATGAGCTTCTAGAAGAATGAAAAACAATTCCCATAAACACTCCAGAAACTTGTGGACAGTCTTCCCAGAAGAGTCAAAGGTGTTATAGCTGCAAAGGGTGGCTGACATCATATTAAACCCTATGACTCAATTTCACATGGATGTGAAATGCAGATGGGCAAATACAAAGAATACAAGGAATACCAAACTTTCACTCTTAAACCAATTCAGAGACACTATTGCATGCTTATATTTTCTGTAGAACTGATTACCATAATGCTCTACTTTCCGGCCACGCAAACAAATACAAACGAACAACGAGCACTTTGCACCTGAAAAAAATGGATCACCTGTGATCACACACTTTGAAACAAATGTCTGCTTCACTGCTGCTTTCCATACCAATTTCTACAATAGTGGAAACAATGTTGTGTAAGCTCTGATTAGCCTGTATGCTGTACCACTAAATCCTCACTTCTAATATGTTGTATTGGAAGTGTTTGAAGTACTTGGTAGTGACTGCAGTGCTTCTAAAGTGATCATTTCTATTCTCTTTTTTTCTTTCATTTCAAATTTACTTACCGTTCATTTTTATCATGTTCTGAAATAGTTTTATTTCCTTATGATGTAGCTTTCAGTTTTGGAAAGCGTGACAGACACAAAGGTTTGTTGGAAACAGGCTGAGAAGGAAACATTAAAGACTGCTCATAAAATAAAGAGAACACAAAAATAAGACATCGCAGATCTGAATGAATGACACATTCTTATGATCCACTTTGTTCTTTACATAGTTGAATGTGCTTACAAAAAATCACCAAAATTATCAATGGAAATCAAATAGCAACCCATGGAGGTCTGGATTTGGAGTCACACTCAAAATTAAAGTGGAAAAACACACTACAGGCTGATCAACTTTGATGTAATGTCCTTAAAACATGTCAAAATGAGGCTCAGTAGTCTGTGTGGCCTCCACGTGCCTGTATGACCTCCCTACAATACCTGGACATGCTCCTGATGAGGTGACAGATGGTCTCCTGAGGGATCTCCTCCCAGACCTGGACTAAATCATCTGGCAACTCCGGGACAGTCTGTGTTGCAACGTTGGAGGATAGAGCGAGACATGATGTCCCAGAAGTGCTCAATTGGATTCAGGTCTAGGGAACGGGCGGGCCAGCCCATAACATGAATGCCTTCGTTTTGAAGGAACTGCTGACACACTCAAGCCACATGAGGTCTAGCATTGTCTTGTATTAGGAGGAACCCAGGGCCAACCGCATCACCATATGGTGTCACAGGGCGTCTGAGATCCCCTGACAGGGGGGCTCGTGTCACGATCCTGGGTCTTAGGACCCAGTGTTTTGAGTTTTAGTTAATCTTAATGTGTATAGTTTGTTAAGCTCATTAGGCCTCCTATGTTATTTGCTTATTAGTTCCCCCTTGTGTTTCCAACCCATGTTAAGTCTCCCCTGCCCTTCATGTCTCTCTGTGCCCCCTCTGTTCTGTTTATTGTGTGTCTTTGCATGTTTGAGTTTCTTGTTTTCTGTCACCCTGCATTGTGCATTATGTTCTCATGGTTGGTCTTTTGTTACTCCCTCTAGTCTAGTCTCTTGTGTTCAAAGCTGAGTATTTCCCTCTGTGTATTTTGGTTCTTAGACCTCTGCCTTATGGTTTGTCTCTGTTTCTTAGTTGCTGTCTCCACTGTCTAGTTCGCGTCTCTGTGTGATACTTCCTGTTTTACTTTGAAGGTCCATGCCTCATGTGAGTGTTTCTAGTTTTGCGTCTCTGTCTCGTCCAGTCCTGATTTCTCCCAGCTGTGCCCTCCTTCTGTGTCTCATTCCCTCGTTATCCCTCTGTGTATTTAAGCCCTGTGTTTCTCTTTGTCAGTGTCGTAGTCTCCCTCATGCTGTGTGTGATTCTCCCCGTGGTTCCTGGTATACTTTATGTTTAGCTTTCCCAGTTTAGTTTAGTACTGTTTTTGTGTTTCACCTTTTGCCAGCATTAAAGCTGTGTTTTTGAGTTTACGTTTTGTCTCCGTGAGTTTGCGTTTGGGTCCTCTCCTGCCTGCCACACAGCCGAATCATGACAGAAGACTACGACCAGACAATGGACCCAGCAGCTCACAATCCCTCTGCTGAGCTCCAGGAGGACATGATCTACACGGTAGAATTTCTCTGCCAGGAGTGGTTTGCGCTGCCATTTAAGGAATACCAGAAGGAACTAGCTCTCCGCTTACAACTGATGATCTCTGGACTCCCCTGGTTATTTGGCATGCTCCACCCTTTAATCCAGGACTTCCTTGTTTCTACTGTGCGTGTCTGCACTGAGCAGCCACTCCTGTGTGAAGAGCCGGAGGCTTTTCAGACGAGTCCGCTTGAGGATTTGCGGGCCGACTCGTCTCCTCCCTCTTCCAGGAGAAAGCGGCATTCACCCCGCCATCGCTCCACAGCAGCTGAGCAGACCGTTTTTGTGAGTAAAAGTGACTGTTTGCCACATTCTGACTCCAAACCTTCTGCCATTTCATCCACTGTTAGTCATGCTGCTCCTATGAACACTTTAGTTTTTCAACCAGCTCCTCCGAACCTTCATGATTCCAATCCTGTGTCTGAGACTCTACGTGACGCTCTTCCAGTATCTCAGGCAGTTATTTTTTCTGTGCCTCAGCTGGGAGGTGTAAACAGTAACAGAGTGCCTCCCACCATAGTTAAACTGGCTAGAAGACTTGGACTTGATGCCACTGAGCTCATGAATCAAGTTGAATTTTGTGTTCCACAGCCAGCCATGTTCAAACACACTCACCATGTTTTAGAGTCAGACCAAGTTCAACCTGCACCTCAAGTGACTGTTTTGGGTGTGGCCTCACCCCTGGACTTTGCTGCTCACCAGTCAGCTTATTCAGAAACTGCCTTTGCAAACCTACCTACGCCAGTGACCGCTCCTGAGCTCCGCTCTCCTCCACCTGTCCCGGCTCCCAGGGTGAGGCCAGCCAGGACACAGCCTACCTCCGCACCCGTACCTACTCCTCGGGTGGGAGCAGCTCGTGTCTGGCGGGCACCTGCACCCATTCCTGTGTCCGCTGAAGTCTCAGACGAGCCTATCCAGCCCCTGTCCTTGTGTTCTGTAGGCTCGGAGATATGTCAGCAACAACTACCACAATCACTACAACCTCTCATTTTTTCCATAGTTCAGTCTGTTGCTCAGTTAGCTCAGTCGTGTGTTCAGGCTTCAGCTTTGTCTCCAGGTCAGGCTTCAGTTTTGTCTCCAGGTCAGGCTTCAGTTTTGTCTCCAGGTCAGGCTTCAGTTTTGTCGCCCATACCCCTTTCTTTGGCCCAATCATCTGAACAACCAACCGTGCAACAGTCTGCTCAGCACTCCGCGGCTCCCACGCCCTTTCTTGTGGACCAATCAATCTGAACAAAAACCAAGCAACATCAACATCCTTGTAGCACTCCACAGGTCACCACGCCGCCGGCCTGTAATGTCGGCTCGCGACGGGCCCAGAGGATCCCGTCCGGCTCTTCAGCCACGTTCCAGCTGAGAGGGCCGAGAGCCCTGTCCGGGCCTTCATGCTCAGCCGGTGCCACGCTAGGCAGGGCCCGCGACCCCACGTCCCAGGGCCTCATGCCAGTCAGCTAGAAGTAAGGTGCCCCGAGCTGGGGAGCCCACCGATACCCGCTATCGTACTGCTTAAACACTCCAAGTTGCCCACATTATACAGCTGCGATGGGAGGTCCAGCCACATCAGCCGACCGATCCTCCGTTTGTGTGACGCAGTGAAGCGATGCACCAGAGTAATCCCTGGCCAAAGGTATCGTACTTAAATCAGACTACTGATCCAGCCACATCAGCCTTTTGTGAGGTCTGTTTAAAGTTGACTAAAAGTGAACTGCAGGTTCCTGAGAGGTGGACTGTGAGCACAGAAACACATGTTCATACATACAGCTGCAGCAAACTTACATTAATTTTAAATAGATTTGTTACTCTGATGTCTGTCTCTGTGTTAGTCCTCTGACAGACTGGTGACCTGTCCAGGTGTGCTCTACCTATGACTACTGGGACAGGCTCTAGCCTCTGTAATAGAAATGTTCTGTTATTCTCATTTAAAGTATTTAAGTGCTTATGCATATGCTTAGTTGTGACACTGTTACTGTTCAGTGAAAGTTTCTAAAACTAGATGAACTTACTTCAGCGTCAGCAGTTTGAGAAAACAACTCTTGTCATTACTGCTGGCCTTGGTGTTCCCACTGTCACCTCGTCTACGCCTGGTCCGGCCTCTGCCTGTGCCGCTGCCGCGCCTGGTCCGGCCTCTGCCTGTGCCGCTGCCGCGCCTGGTCCGGCCTCTGCCTGTGCCGCTGCCGCGCCTGGTCCGGCCTGTGCCGCTGCCGCGCCTGGTCCGGCCTGTGCCGCTGCCGCGCCTGGTCCGGCCTGTGCCGCTGCCGCGCCTGGTCCGGCCTGTGCCGCTTCCGCGCCTGGTCCGGCTGTGCCGCTGCCGCGCCTGGTCCGGCCTGTGCCGCTGCCGCGCCTGGTCCGGCCTGTGCCGCTGCCGCCCACGCCACGTTTTGCCCTTTGGAATCGCCAGCCGCTTTCCGGGCCATCAGCTGGACATCGGGGTCGGGCCATCAGCTGGACATCGTTGCCATCGGGGTCGGCCGCCTGAACTGTTCCACCTTTGGTGCTCTCGACCTCCGGGTCGGCCCATTGAACTGTTTCCATGTCGTTGCCTGTTTTACTTTGAAGGTCCATGCCTCATGTGAGTGTTTCTAGTTTTGCGTCTGTCTCGTCCAGCCTGATTACTCCCAGCCTTGCTCTCCTCGTTATCCCTCTGTGTATTTAAGCCCTGTGTTTCTCTTTGTCAGTGTCGTAGTCTCCCTCATGCTGTGTGTGATTCTCCCCATGGTTCCTGGTATACTTTATGTTTAGCTTTCCCAGTTTAGTACTGTTTTTGTGTTTCACTTTTTGCCAGCATTAAAGCTGTGTTTTTGAGTTTACGTTTTGTCTCCGTGAGTTTGCGTTTGGGTCCTCTCCTGCCTGCCACACAGCCGAATCATGACAGAGACTTCATTTATTTCAAAATGATCCCAGACATTTTATCTAGAGTTTTTCATTTTGGCTTTAAAGTTTTGCAGCTGTTACTGATTTTAATTTGATGATATTCTTTATGTGCATTTTTTTTTTTTAAACAAAGGTTTTTAAGTGATTTTTAAGTGGAAGTAAATTTGTATTTGTAACACTCTTAGGTTCACGATGAAATACTTGATTGTGTTAAATTAAATTGCTAGTTTCAGACTTATACCTTATACTGTTCCCAGTCTCTAAAGAAGTTGATTGACCCATCTTGTCTCCTCTGGATGACCGTCCACCCTCCCTGAGCTTGACTCTGTTCACACCAGGCCTGCAGGAGTCGGTTGGAACTCTGCGGCCGGAGCAAATAGATCCCACTGGTAGTTTCACCTGATTCCAACACATGCTGACAGTCCCGCCATGGCCCTGAGTGAAGGGAAAATACAAGCAAGGTGACTAATAAAAGCAACATGCAATTATAGTGATGTAATATTACAACATATAACATTTTTTAGTATTAAGTACGAACATGGAAGATATCTTTAAAGGTCTTTTATGGCTTTAAAAAAATATAGGACACTGGAAAACACAACAGGAAGCTTCTAACAGAGGGTTTTGAAATTCAGTTTGGAAATCAGGAAAATCACAGATCTTATTATTTCTCTTCCAGCACATATTCAGTGTCTCATGCCACACTGGTAAGATAGACACAGGAATGTGCACAAACAACAATGTATACAAAGAAGAGAGACTCCCACACCAAGTGATAAGCCCTAATGGTCTGTCATGACTTGAACTCTCTCTCTCTTTCTCATTACACACTGGAGGAAGTGTTGAGTCACACAGATGTTTCATCCTTTTGGGTTCTGCAGCTCATATTCTCTGGTTTGTAATTGCAAGTTCAAAAGGGAAGTGTTATAAAAAGTTCAAAAACTGTTCTGTGCATGTCTTCATTAGAAAGTGTTTTGTGCTGTGACAAGAGCTGCTGTTTTCAGAAGCTGAGGTTCCCAGGGTGGACAGATAATAGCAGGTCACTGACTCCAACAGCCACTAGTGCTTATCTAAGCAGTTAAATAAATCTGACAGGAGATAGACATATATATAAACACCAAATAACTCTAATCAGGTGCTACTATAAACCATGTTTTCAACTCCATCTTTGAAGAAGCCGAGATATTGTTCAAAATGTAAATAAAACAATAGAAGATTTGTCAAGATGCATAAAGTAAGTGCTTTCTATGATGACAGAGCGCTCAACCCTCAAGCTTCATTGATACAGTCACACACACACACATTCACTACTGCATTACACACAGGAAGGTTCACTTCCTTTCTGGGCCTAGCTAATTTCAGTGAAAACAGAAATTGTGTTTGATATGGGTGTTGCACCCTCGACACAGAAGAAGAGAGGAACCATCTGGTTTGTTATCAGTGCATGGTTAAAAGACCACTATCTGTCATAGCATGGGTGACTTGCATATCTGTGGAGGCACAATTAATGCTGGGAAAACCTTTTTTAGACCTACAGCAGTTGGTCTAAAAATAATATGGCATTGTTACCTCAAGGAGAGGTGTAATGTGGGGTAAACATGACCCTGTGCCAACATAAACATTTTTCCCACATTTGATGTGTTTTCTTTGAACTATATTCAGTAGAATTCATGTTTAATATTGTGTTGAAGTGAAGAATTACTCCGAGTTTTATTTACATCTAACACAGCATTCAAACTTTTTTGGAAACAAGCTTGCATATTGACCTACCTGGAGTTTTTGTGACAGGAAAGCTAAAGAAGGAAGGGTCTGTAGGACTGCTGGTGGTAGTGGGGGGATGGAAAGGACCTCCCCCTGTTTGAGCTTGCTCTAATGGGAGAGCACTTTGGTCCCGTTGAACATCATTGGTCATTTGGTTGGTTTCAGAACTGTAATTCAGATGCACATTTGACTGGCTTTTGGGTGGTTCAGTAACGACCTGTTCAGACAAAAAAGAAAAAAAAAACAATCCAAAAAATATTCTGAGTCCTTTTTTATAAATCTTGTATAAATAGGCAGATGTAAGATTTGTTTTTTTGCCCCTACTTGAGGGGACTGGGCAGAGTCCCTGCACTGGCACTTCTTCTCCAAACGGGCAATAAACTGGTTGTGTGAACTCATCATAGAGGTGAGGGCTCCATATTTCTTCTCCAGCTCCCTGTAATCCCTGGACACCTGCAGTGCCTGAGATGTCCAACCATTCACAGCATAAGGATACATTTGACAATGATGAGTATAACATCTAGTTCCGCTGCTCTAGACTCACCTGTGCTGTCGCATTTAGCAGAAGGTTCTCCACCTTTTGCTGCTCCAAGGCCTGATCTTTCTTGTTTATAACTTCATGTTGCAGCTGAGCATAGAGCTGGCTGATGCGAGAATTCATACTGCTGCTCTCTTTGCGCAAGGCCCTTACTTCAATGGCAAGGACCCCTTCCTGCTCCAGTTGGCTTCTTAGCTTCTCTAGTAGTTCCTGCTGTCGTTTGAGCTCTGCCCATAAGGCTGACACTTCTGAATGGTTGGTAGGAGCAGGCTGCGTGTTCAGACACAGCGCCCCAGTCAATTTCTGCTGAGGCACTACGAAGGTGTAAGAGCACCGGCCTGTTTTTGTTTCTGAAGAACGTGATGAACCTTTGTTGTCATCCTGGGATCCCTCCTTCTGTCCACCAACTTCTGGCATGTTCACACAAAGTGTAAGAAAAAGAGGCAGAACTACTGTCAGTGCCTTCTCCATGAATCTGTAACAATCCTGAGGACACACAAAAAGCAATAGTTTCTCATCAGGTAATTAGCACTTTAATACACAGACATACACTTTGCATGTTAGTAAATAAGTATCTGGTGAATCTTGACTTTTCACCAGATGTTTCCTTACAAAGACAGAGTGCGCGCATTTCCTTGAGTTTAGCAGGTCAACACAGAAGGGACAAAGGTCAACACAAACCAGTCAGAATCAACACTTCTCCATCTCAGGGTCAACAGTACAGTAAGCTCCACACCCAGATACAACAGCCATGGTCAACACCGTAACCAAGGCAAACAGACCAACACAGATGTACAGCTCTTCCACAAAACAACAACATGAGACCCATCGCATTGTGTTATGTAGCTTTCTCAGTTGCTGTGGGTAAGAATGAGACAATTTCTTCTGTCAGAGATGATAAAAAAACATGCACCATAATGATTTAACTATGTGAAGATTAATGTAGCCATAAACAGTGCAAGTGTATTCAAGTCTACCTGAAAGTAGATATAATTAAACATTGTGACCATGCATAACTTACTGTGCCAGCTGGTTAGACAGTTTTTGGTGTTTTTGTTGCAGCTCCCAGGACAAAATCGCAGAAAAGTAGACATCAAATGTTAAGACATAAACAGTGATATCAAAAAAAAATCTTCCTCTAAATCAAAAGCTGTTAATGATCTTAATAAAATGTTGAACTAAAACTGATGGCAGAAAACAAAAAGACTGATAACTACACAACTGCTGCTTTGTCTCTAGAGTTTCTGTCTCAGGCAGACAACTAATTACAAACTCCTGCCTCCCAGAACTGGTTGTTTAGCTGGGTGCAGGAATCTAGGGTGTCTCCTCCCTCTGTCATTAACCCACAACCCTGCTGTCAACTCTATCCTGCTGTAGCACCTTATCAGTGTGGCATGATTATTTGTGGCATGTATACATACATACATACATACATACATACATACATACATACATACATACATACATACATACATACATACATATATATTGGTCCTCCAGCATCACTCAGTCTAGTGGGTTAATTGCAGCAGATTATGCACTTTGTTATAATAATAATAAGTTGTGATGGTCTGAGTTGCCTTTTACATGACAGCAGTGGCTCTGAGATAGTTCTTTGCTACTGCATCATCTTTATGGGAAAATCAGCAATACTGAAAAACAGTAAAGATAGTCACAGTCACACAGTGCTGAGGTCAAAGTGTGAACAGAAACCACACCTAAAACGCTGTCTCTATTTCTACTTTCAGATCAGCTTACAGTATTGCACTGGGTCACACCCAAGCTCTGATCACACTTTTTTTTTCATTATGGTTTTCTCTATACTGCCAAAACAAATAAACACTTTTTTTCTTATGTCAGAGAGACAAAGACTTTACGCTCTCATTAACGTCATGATGCTACATTTATTGGTTTTCTATCAAAAATTGTATAATTAAACTGTTGAACTTTAAATAAGCCAATGTTTGTCCATAGAATGAATATAATGAATATAGCCATTTTCTGTGTGTGTGTGTGTGTGTGTGTGTGTGTGTGTGTGTGTGTGCGTCTTTGTGTGTTTGAGTTTGAGGCCTTGCAAATTGCAG